>NW_026850594.1:0-286392 GCF_030913465.1 Colletotrichum navitas
GTTCTCTATTATATATAAAGAAAAGAAGAATAATTATTATAGGTTAGTTAGTTAAATAACTAACTTATTACCTATAAATCCTTAGAGAATCTATAGCTAAATATCTAAGGATTTACTAGTAATAAGTTATTAAGGTTAACCTAATAACTCTAATATTTATCTATAATAGTTAACATTACAATAATAAATTTAATACTTCTCCTTTTTCTAAATAAGTAAAAGATTTATCTATAAATAGTAGTAATTTTTAGGTATAAACAGCTAAATAATTCTCTAAGAATTCCTAGAGAATTCCTAGAGAATTCCTAGAGAATTCCTAGAGAATTCCTAGAGAATTCCTAGAGAATTCCTAGAGAATTCCTAGAGAATTACTCTGCTAATGTTCCTAATATTCCTAGGGCATTAGCTAGCTAATAGCTAGTTAATAGCCTATATATTATAAGGTAAATCCTCTATAGAATAAGTATTCTATAGTGTAATATAGGCCTTTTTTATAGCTAACTATCCTAATATCCTTATAGCTAATAACTTACTTACTTACCTCTTCTAATTCTTTATAGGTTAGTTTAGTAGCTTTTATATATAATAGAATATTTTATACTACTAGATTATAAAGTAAGCCTTAAAGCTACCTACTAAATACCTTACTATTATTACTAACTTCTTTTACTTTAACTAATAGGTTAGTTAGCTTTTACTTACCTACTAGCCTATTAATAGGCTTTAATTTCTACTTAACTATATTATTAACTTTAATAAGACCTTTATCCTTTTTAAGTACCTTAATAGCTTAACTTAGGTAGCCTAAGAGGCCTATACTATAGCTAATAAGACTAACTATAGTAGCTAAAGTAAGTAGTAAGCTACTCTTATTCTCTATATCTTTACTAATAAGGTCTAATAGCTACTACTAAAGCTTATCTTTTATAGTAAGCCTACTAGCCTTAGTAGTTAACTTAAGGTATATAAGGGTAACTTATATAGTAAAAAAGTAATAGTTAAATATAATAATATAGCTTATAATAATAAGTATTTCCTTAGGTAGTAGCTAATAAATAAATTTTTTTTTTATAATAAAGTAAAAATACTTATTAGTTATAAATATTATTACTTTTTATAAGACACCTATAATACTATTATAACTTTAATTTAACTATATAACACTTAGCCTTATACTACTAGGTATAACCTTTTTTCTTTAACTTCTAAATACTACTATTAATAAGCCCTTTAAATAGTAGTTATCTAAGGTAACTAATAAGTATATATAGTAAATAAAGTAAGCTACTACTTACTAGCCTAGCTAGCCTATTTAGCTACTTTAACCTATTTAACTTATTTAACCTAGCTAGCCTAGCTAGCTTAGCTAGCTTATTAAGTAGTCTATATTAATAAAATATATAATAGTTACTTATACTATTATAATAGCTACCTATTACCTAGCTAAAAGAAGTAAAATAGTCTAGTAATTCTTTCTTTAGTATAAGATTAGTAGTAACCTAGATAAAAGTAATATTAATAAGATTTAGATTAAGGATATACTAAATAAGAAGATATTATAAAATAATTAAGATAACTTTAACTATAATACCTATATAAAAAAGAAAATAATATAAGAAGAGATACTTAACGTTAATATAAATAATAATAGCTAAGAGTATATATCTTTACTTAAAGATGTCTAGTAACCTATTAGAGATAGTTAACTTATTAGAGATAGTTTAATAAGGCTATAGGAGATCTAGAGTAGGAGAGAGAGAGGAAATCTAATGCTAATTATAAGGTTTTTTACTAGCCTTTGCTACCTAACTTGCTGCTAATGTACATAACTAACCCCTGCTTTTGCTACATCTAGATCCCTGTTTCTGCTAGCACACTACACCTCTTACAGCGGCCACGATACCTATTGCCGTTAGCCGACTCACTAGTGGTCGACGAATCTCACGAGTGCGTACGGTAGTACGATTATGGACCGAGCAAACAACATCCGCTTTGGGGGAGGGGGGGGAATCCTTTCCGTCCAGCGACGGGCCTCGGGTACGGGGATCCCAACAGCCGCAACGGCGTGAGAGAGGGAGAGAGACAGAGAGATGCAGGAACAGAGCAGGAACAGATACTACGCACAGATGCTGACGCAGGAGTCCCGAAAAACAAGAGCAGCCCGAATCCCTCAACACGGCGGGACGGACTGTGCTACATACATACACAGTATAGCGGCCAGTGGAGTCAGCGTGAGTCAGTAGGAACTGATGACGGGGGGCCGGAGGAGGCTGGAGAACCGCGGCTGTGTCTGCTAAAGATGAAACCGAGAAGCCCGTCGGGAAATTATTGCTGGGACCAAGGGTTCGGAGAAAAAGGACTCCTGAGCGTCTGACAGTCAGTACTGGCAGGGATGGGAAGTTTCTTACGGGAAGCCCGACGGGATGACGCCAAAAACAGCACGAGGATTCTTCTTCTTCTGTCTCTGTCTGTCTGTCTGTCTGTCTGTCTGTCTTGTAGGCCAACAAGTTTTGCCGGATTCCTCCACGAACCAAAATCTCACTCACAGGGTTCCCAATCCGTTGGCCTCATGGTCTATGTCCCGCCTCAGACACATCCCTCTAGTGCTAGTCATCCTCCAGGATCACAGTGGTTCCGAGTGGGAAACTCACTGGCGGCCGTGTTCAACAAGAGCCGGAGTACGGCCGTGACTCGGGAGAAACAAGCGAGGTGGTAGACAGACACACAATGGGGGAGATGCTGAAACCGTTGGCAGGTGGCTAATGCGGGACACAAAGTCTCTTTTCCTGCGTCAACCGGGGCATACTCCGCTCTTCCACCCTTTGGTTATACCCGGGGATATTACAACATTGCTTGCTTCTACTGCCAGCTGTGTTGTGTTCAGCTCCTAGAGGGCTACTACCTACGCAGCACTCGGGTTCCAAAAGAATGGCCGGTCCCAACCACATCCATAAAGTAAAAGGTAGATAGGTAGGTGGTATAGGAGACCGGCCATTCTTTTGGAACCCGGGTGCGTAGCCATGAACCCACAGCTGCTGTTCTAGTCATGCGGGGAGCGGCGTGGAGAGATGTGAATTCTGCCCTTGGAACATCTGCCCAAGTCCCGGCTCCCACATCCCGCGGCCCTTGGCCTGCCACATCGTTGTGTCTATGTGCGACCTTACACTAAGAGGGTAGATGATCAAGTGCCGTGTCATCCATAGCGTACGTACGCCGACTAGCCTTGTCACCCCTGTCTGACCACCCCGCGTCCTTGCTTGCGTAGCTTGGTGTCATGCTTGATGTGAATCCCAATCATCCATCCCAATGAGCCCCATCGGATCCATCTGAAGGGGCCTTCCCTGAAATAGAGTGAGCCGAGTGCAAGCAAGAGTGCAGTGCAAGCAAGGGGCGTCCCTGACGCCAGGCGATCCCGTTCCCCAGCGATGTGCATATTGTTCGTCCTCCCGGGCCTTGTGCCTATTTAATATGCCCGCTCCATTGCCCAGGTGTCTCATCGTGAAGCTCCATCCTGTGCCGTTCCTCTCTGTCGAAGCCCCGTACCGATCTCTCTACCAACTCCGTTATGCATTCCAACGGTGCCCTCCTCCGCTGGGCCGCCACGCTCTTGGCCTCGGCCACTGCCGGTATGATCTCTTCCGCCTCCGACACCTCCCATGCTCCCCCGAAGACGACGATGACGACGACGGCTTGCTAACCCGCAAGAAGTGTGCGCCGTCCCCACCTGGCAACCCCCGGCCGTGCACCGGAGGGTCGACTTCAACATCCTCGTCGGCGGCAACGTCTCCCTCCGCATCATGCCCCTCGGCGCCTCCATCACGTACGGCCTGAGGTCCACGGACGGCAACGGCTACCGGGAGGCCCTGCGCAACCTGCTCATCGCCGACGGGAACCCCGTCGAGATGGTCGGCTCCCACCCCAACGGCACCATGGCGAACAACGCGAACGAGGGCTGGCCGGGCTTCCGCATCGACGAGGTCCTGGAGAAGGCCGAGATCTCGGTGCCCTTGACGCTGCCGAACCTCGTCCTCGTCAACGCCGGCACCAACGACTGCGCGCAGAACTACGACACCGACAACGCCGGCGCCCGCATGCTCGAGATGCTCGACTACCTCTGGGCCACCTCGACGCGGGCGACCGTCGTGCTCTCGACGCTCCTCGTCAACGGCAACAACGCCACCGAGGCGTGCGTCCTGCGCGTCAACGACCAGTACAGGGCGCTCGTCGAGCAGCAGCAGGCGCTGTCCAAGAAGCTGGTGCTCGCCGACATGCACACCGCCGCCGGCCCCCAGGCGAGCGACCTCGTCGACGGCACCCACCCGAACGACGCGGGCTACGTCAAGATGGCCAACATCTGGTTCGCCAGCATCAAGGACGCCGCGTCGCGCGGCTGGCTCGAGGCGCCCCAGCCGCTGCCCGAGAGCAAGGCCAGCCGCTGACTGTCAAAGACGGCGCCTCTGTACTACATCATAACCCGCATCGCCGCGTATCCGAGATTATCGGGCGCATAGAAACGGCCGCCAGGTGAAAGACGCACTCCCATGTGCACTGCCATTAATCCTTGGTTTTACATTAATAATATTAAAAAAAAGATTCGTTGGGAGGAGGGTTCTGGTGGGGGGATACCCCCAAAAAGGCTTCAATGTTTATAGTTTCAACGTCCATAACCCATCAGATATCACACACCGTACAAACAAACAGTTTCATCCCAGCTTCGTAGCCAGCGGAAAGTCCCATTCGGAGGATAGAGTTTGCGTAGTAAAGAAGACCGAAGTGGATGTTTCTCTCGGTCCCTCCCTCCCCTCCTCTCTCTCTCTCTCCACCCACCAACGGCTACACTCACTCACTCACTCGTTACCCCGAGCTTGTTTGCGGACACATCATCAGACGAAGGTGGTCGTAACAGCTGATCGACGGTTTGAAACATCTTTCCAACCGGGGGGGTCCCCCCACTTTATCCTAGTTGTGTATGCGACAAGAAAAGCCGGGAGGATACATTGTTCCGATCAGACCATCGCACACCTCGACTCACCTCTCCGCTCTCCTCAAACACTCAATCTCGATAGCATCATCTCCTCCCCCCCCCCCCATATGCTCGAAAGCAAAAATGTCTCAAGCCGTGTTCACGACCGTCTTCGCCTCCGTTTTCTATCTCGCAAAGGTCGCCATCAATGACCGCTCCATCGCCAATGGCCTCTCCAGCATCGTTAAGAAGCAGCTCCACGGGAAGCCCATCCCCTTCACCTCCTCCAAGGCCATGGACAGCATGTTGACCATGCTCGTGCGCTTCTTCCAGCCCATCATTACCGGCAAGGACCCTGCTCTCACCCTCTTCTGCGTCTTCATGGTCGGCCAGATGCTGGCGCTGCAAGTCATCGTCCAGCTGGAAGGCTTGAGGGCCGGTAACCGGGGGAGGCTGATCTCATAGTAAGTTTTTATTTTATTTTATCTTATTCTTTTTTATTTTCTGTTACGAATCCCTGCCGCCATTGACAATACTGAACATGCCCCGCAGCACGACCTACTGGGGCTTCGTGTGGCAGCTCTGCACCATCGGCATCACATTGCCCATATACTTCCTCCTCCACACCTACACGTCCGCCATTCCGCACGCCGTCAGCCCGGAAGCTTTCGCGGCCGCCATCTCCGTCGACCCGGTCCAGTCCCGCGCCGTGCTCTGGTCCGTGACCCTCGGCGCCGGCCTGCCGACGCTGCTGGCCGCCCTGCCGCCCCCCCGCGTCATCGCCCCGCGCACGTCCGAGATCTTCCTCGCCGCCTGGCAGGCCTTCCCGCTGTGGACCGGCATCGCGCAGCTCGCCTTCTCCCGGGCCGTCGCCTTCCTGCGCGCGGTGCCCCGGGCCGGGACCCCTGCGGCGGCGTGGAGCCTCACGAGCAGGGAGCTGGGCAGGGTCTACGCCCGCGTCCTGCCCGTCGTCGCCCTGATCTCGTGCGGCGCGCTCGGCTACGCCTTCCGGGCCTCGGGCGGGGCCCCGGAGCCCACCGCCGCGTTGCTGAAGCAGATGTTCGTGCCGCCGTCGCCCTTGTCCAGGGCCAAGATGGCGTCGCTCGAGAAGGGGGTCCTGGGCATGCTGCAGTGGGACATGTACTGCGCGTCCCTGGCGACCTGGACCTGGGTCGTGTACATGGCCTACCGGCGCAAGGGCGCGAGGGGCGCCGTGTCGGACCTCGGGAAGCTGGTCATGTGGAGCCCCGTCGTCGGGCCCTGCGGCGCCGCCTTGGCCGTCGTTTGGGAACGGGATGTCGGGGCGCTGAAGAACCTCGGCGAGAAGAAGGAGGTTGAAGCGGAGAAGAAGACCAAATAGCGTGAAGAGGAAGGCATATCTTAGGATCCGTGCCGAGGCTCGGATATTCGGGTTACGGTGTTCTTTTCTAGGTCAACTTTCTTCATGAGACTGGTGTGATATTGGCCAGTTTATTCTACGCGATAGGCCAGGACGGCTTCCGGCGTAACCTGCTTTCTAGCATCCCGGGGCCTCAGATGTGAAGCCGAATGGCAACGTCTGCTAGGCTCGCGTCACTGGCCCTATGAACTTGCGAGATCGATCTGACAATGTCTGTGGCGGTTTTTTCACTTTATACAGTAGTGCGAACTCGTGCGTTAGCCCCATCTCATCATCAATTATATCCATCGGTCTTTCGTGTCCGTCTACAGTAGATCGAGACTTCAACATCATCTAGTTTATGTGCTCCAAACTTTTCCTGGAAACCCAGCCCTCCTCCATCCCCCGTTTTCAACAACAACAACATATCATCCGGGCAATTCGGCAATGGGACCCATCGGTCTCGTCCCCGTCGCCTGGAACCCGTCGTGGTGGAACCCGTGCCGTACGACCTGCGTGTTGTCCAGCTCCGACATGGGCCGCGCCGCGCCGGGCGACTCCAGCTCGGCCGTCTGCTCCGTCCTCGCGCTGGACTTGCGCAAGCCCGGCTTCCACCCCACGAGGCCGGGGCCCGCCCCGTTAATCTCCGCGTGGTCCCGCTCCGCCGGCGGTCCATTCCGAGACCTGCGCCACTCATGGCACAGGTATATGATGACGCCGATCAAGAATAAGGATCCGCAGACGGCGCCGACGGCAACGCCGACCGTGCCGCCCGTGGTCAGCCCGGTGTTTGCGCCGTCCGGACTCGTCCCGGTGCCTGTCGCTTGCGGCAGTAAACTCGATCCGGCTGCCGTCGTCGTTGCAATCGTCGCAATCGTCGCAAACGTCGTCGTCGTCGTCGTCGTCGTCGGGCCGCTCGTCGGAGTAGCCGCCGGCGTGGCCTCTTCTCTTGGCTGCGTAGGCATCGGGACGAAGCCGGGCTGCCATATGACGCTGCCGCCCAGCGCCGTCGGCAGCTGGACGACGTTGCGGAGCGTCGCCGCGTCGGCGAAGGCCACGGTGCGGGACGTCTGCGGGCACCAGCACGCGTCGGCCGACGTGAGCGTCGTCGGCCGCGCCGACTGCTCGCACGCAACCCATTCTTCCGACGTGCCGTTGCAGTACACCAGGCCGGCCCACGGTTGGTCTAAGCCGTCGGGGGGTTTTGTCTCGTCAGCTCATCCCACATCTCGGGAAAGGTCTCTCCCTTTTCGCCTCTTCTCTGCCCCCCCCCCCCCCCCCCCCCCATCACGATGAAAACGTACCACTTAATGCGCCCTTGTCCGGGCAGCTCGGGTGGCGATACTCGGGGTCGCTGCAGCCGGCGAGGTAAGTGATTCCGAAGCGGCCGTTGTAACAAGCGCGGCTCGACAGGCACATGTCGCCGGCCTGGCAGCAGGACTTGTCGCCAAAGACGACGTTGCCGCAGGGAAGCCACTCGTCCACCGCCTCGCCGGGCCCGTGAAAGCAGGTTCCGTTCGCGATGAAGGGGTTCGGCGCGCTCATGATGTTTCGTCCTCCCGCATCCTCCCTCCGCAAACGAGTGTCGAATGCCGTCTGTTCCGTTGATTATCCCACCGATTTTCTTCCTGAAGCGTGACGAAGGAAAAAACGTTTGAGAAACGTAACGGTTCAAGCCTGCGTTGTCGAAAAAAGCACGATGGCTGGGTAAAATCACAGAGGGAGAGGGAGCCGAAGGGGGGGCGTGGATAAGTATCTATCCCTTGCACCCTTATTATGATGGCATGGGTCGGTGTTTTATACTGGAATGTGTGCCGGGGAGACATGTTGCCAAGGCTGGGTGTCGCGAGCTTGCAACCGGTCCCGTGCAGGAACATCTCCTCTCATCAACCCCTCAGAAACTGATGGACGTTGTCCCCTCCCCCCCTTGAGCTGATATTCTATCAAAAGGTTGAGACAACTTGACACGGGCTTGGCGATTTGATAAACCGCCTTAGCTCCTGAACCACATCCATCTTCTTTCGAAAATGCATATCTCTCCGGAACCTATCCCATGATGTCAGCGCCGTTTTCGACATCAGGGACCGGCCCTCTCCTCTCCTTGTGGTGGCACCGATGCCGGTTTCAAGCAGGAACCGTGGTCTTTTTTCCACCGGCTGCACGCGGGCACCCGTAATTACGCCGGCCGGGTATTAGTGCGTCTGGGGTTCTGCGTTACCCTGTTGTTTGCTCTCTGTCTCTCCATGTTACCTCTTGGTCCGGCCTGCCCCTTGACAGAGCAGCGAGAGACCAATCACCGCCAAGCTCGTGAGAGCTGTTTTTTTTTTCAGCCGAACGCACTGATATGTCGGGAGGAATGCTCATCGGGTGCCGTTTACATGGTGGCTTTAGGGTGGTTGCGCGGTGAGACATTGCGGCACAATAGCTGCATTGGCACCAAGGAACCAAGGGAGGTCCATATTGCCAAGTTTCTATGATCCTGAATCTAACATCTAACTGTTGGTAACACCAAGGGATAGGTTAATACGGTTAACCGTACGTATCAGTGGCAATTAACAAATAATAGGGGTAACTGTGGTTCTCTATTATGCGTAAAGAAAAGAAGGATAATTATTATAGGTTAGTTAGTTGAATAACTAACTTATTATCCACGAATCCTTAGAGAATCTATAGCCAAATATCTGAGGATTCGCTGGTGATAAGTCATTAGGGTTAACCTAATAACTCCAATATTTATCCGCAATAGTCAACATTATAACACTAGTAACTTTCTATAGTGCTAGAAATCCCCTATTATTTATATCTAAAAGAATAGCTAAAAAACACAATAAAAAAAACAAGAAGCTAAAAAGTGTTTAATACTTTTTGCTTATATAGTCTATTATATATAAGAAACCTATTTATTTATCTATATCTTTAACTACTTATTACTAACTAGCTTCTTTAACGTATTATTTAGTAATAACTTTATAAATCTATTTACTAGGTTATTACTGCTATAAATCCACTGTATCTTAAAAATCTTATAGCGTTTATATAACTAGCAAAGGGCTATAATATCTATTATAAGTTACTTCTCCTTTATAGTACTAAGCTTTATAAGGCACTTATAAAGTAAGTATAAGTTAGTATAAAGTATTATAGGTATTTATAGTAGCTTAAGGCAGTTAGTAATTATTATAAGAGTAGTACTAATTATATAGGCAACGTTAGCGCTAGTAACTATCCTATAGACCTTAGAGGTAAACACACTATATATAACTCTTTTATACTTTATTAAGCTAAAGTAGATAATATTACTAGTTAATTTAAAGCTTTTACTATTAGTAGTAGGTTACTTAATAATTTATTTATTAGTAAGGACTATAATAAAGCTAAGTTAAGAGGTAAAGTTATAGTTATTTATAAATAAGCTATTAATAAATATAAAGAGCTTAGTAGTTATAAGGTTAATTAGTAAGAATTATAGGCTATAGTTAAGGTTATTAATTTACTATTTAATTTAGTAGTTTAAAGCTTTAATCTCTTTTACTATAGGTAATTAGTGTTAGGTAGTAACTAAATAGTTAAAGTAGGCTTTAGGTTAGTAGATAAAAGTAATATACGCACTATAGATATATTACTAGACATAATCTTACTAGGCAGTAGGTAATTTCTTATTAATAAGTTAAAGCTTTTTACCTTAGCCTTTTTAATAAAGGGTAAGCTTACTGTTAGTAGTAATAAATAATATACTGCTGTTAAAGGTAATAAAGTTATTAGCTATAAGTAACTACTTAGGTTTTACTATAAAAGTAGCCTTCTTAAGCTCCTTCTCTTTATAAGTAGAGAATTTACTATCTATAAGGCTAATTATATTATCTATTTATATACTAATTAATCTAAAGTTACTATTATTAGGTAATAATATTAATAGGTAAAGGTTAAAGGTTAATAAATCTATCTAGAGATTTTCTCTATAATAGTAGTTATAAGTTACCTACTAGTAGGTTTCTACCTCTATAATACTATATAATAGCTTAGTTACTATTATTATTATATTTACTAAGTAAAAATAGTAAATTTATATAGGTAAGTAAGTAAGAATAATATAATTTAATAGTGTTACTAATTAGGTATATACCTAGGTAATATTATATAACTAGAGGAGAAATCTATATTAAAGTAGTAAAGGGGCTAAGGTAAAGATTAATTACTAGGCTATTTACTAGATAGTAGGTAACTATATAAGAATTATTTCTTTATTATTATCTATATAGCCTTAGATAATAAGCTATAATTTCTTATAAGGCTACTTGTTTTTATCTTTTACTTTATAGACTATATATAATTTAAACACATAGGTGTTACTATAGGATTTCTTATTATAGATAATAATATAAAATACACTATAGTTAACAAGGGCTTTTACCTTTGCCTTATTAGATTCTTTAAAGGGTTTACTAGGTATAGTAATAATCCCTTTTTTATATAGCTTAACAGTAAGTGTATAGTCTACCTCCTCTTTTATAGTTAAGAACACTATAGTTATAGTAAGGTATATCTCTATAAAGAACATAGGTATTAGGTTCTTTTATAGGTAACTATAGCGTTATTATAGTAGTTTATTATTAATAATAATAGTATTATACACTTCCCTTTTAGCGTTAGGTATCTCTATAGGGTCTTCTTGCGCTTATATAGTGTATATAGGATTATCTTTTGCTTACGCAGAGTAGCTAGTAGGTTTATCTAGTGTAGGGAGGTCTAGTTAGCCTTCCTCTATATAGTAGGGTTTTACTATAGTAATCCTAAAATTATATAGGCTATAGGGTAAATTAATAGTGTAAGTAGTACTATTATTAGTAATAAAGTAAAATAGGCCTTACTAGCTATATTTCTTACACTATACATAGATAAAGGATTAAAGAGGTAAAGTAATAGTATTAGTTAAATCTAGGCTATTATATATAGCTAGTACTTTATAAAGCTATTACTTTACGTAGATTTAGTGTACTATAGCTATTACTTTTTAATTACTTTAGTACACTATACAGTAGTTATAGTAGGTAGTAACTTATTAGTTATTTAGGGTATACACTAAAAACAAGGAGAGTTAGGACAAGGCTATCTAGGCTAGTAGTATTATTAATTACTTTAATAGTAAGTTAAAGGGCAACTTTAGGTTTAGCGCTAGTTTCTTTATAAATAATCTTATAGGTATAGTAAAGGGGTATATAATAGTACTTAACTTTACTAATACTATAATAGGCTTTAATAGACACTTCCTTTACTTTAATAAATAACCTATAGGCAGTATATTTAAACTTACTAAAGTAAAAATTTAGGCTAGTGTTAGTTATTATCTAATTAGGTAGGCTAAGATATATATTAATCTAGTATATCTATAGTGCCTCTTATATATACTCTATAGTAATAGATTATAAGAATCTTACTACGTTAAACACTGTTGCTATATTAACTATATAAAGTACTAGTTTATTACTATTAAAATATATTATATTAACAAGGATCTTATAGTTAAACTTGTTATTATTATATAGTATAAATTTAAAGTAACTAGGGCTTTAGAGTGTAATTAGTAGTAGTAGTAGTACTTGTTAATAGCTTTAATTAACAGGAAGAAGGTGTTTTCTTTAGCCTATTTAAGTAGCTTATAAAGTTATTAAATAGATAAGTAGCTAAATTACTAGTAGATTTAGCGTAATTTACTATCTATTAGGTGTTACCTAGTAATACTCTTCTCTAGTAGTTATAGAAGTATCTATAGGTAGCTAAATTAGTAAATAATAAGTATAACGTTATTACCTTAGATTAGCTAGTTAGTAAGGTTATTAAATTTTACACTATAATAGTCTATATCCTTTAAGTAAAAGAGAAATAGAGTATTAGTAGTTATTATATAAAAAACAAGGTTACTAAGTAGCATAGGTATATTAATTACCCCTAGGGATTTAAAGTAATTACTGCTATTAAAGTAAATACTTACTTTACCTACTTAGGTAGTATCTATAGGTATCTTTTTGCCTAAGTAGCACTAAAGGGTAAAGTATTACTTATAGCTAGTAGTTAATTTCTTAGCTATACTAGTGTTAGGCATAATGCTATAAAAAGTTACTACTAAATAGCGCTTATTAAGTGTAAATATCTTATTAGTTTTTATAGTCTTACTAGGCAGTGGCTCCTCTAGTAAGTTCTTATAAGTAAGTACATAGGTAGTTACCTAGTTATATAACTTAGAAAACACAGTTAGGCTATTAATTAACAGTTATATAAAGAAGGTAGTAGATATAAAGAACACTATATCTATATAGTTATTATTATTACTAATAGGTTGTTTATTACTATTATTTACTTCTTAGAGATAACTTATATTATAACCTTTGTAGTTAAAAAGAAAGTAGTTAAAGGTAGCTAGTAAGGCTTATGTAAAGTAGGTGCTTTTATACTAGTTAAACAAAGATTACTGCTCTTCTTTAGTGTGCTTAGTTAACTAATAACTAGGCTTACTATAGATAAAGCACTTCTTAGTTAATTTGTTGCTATACTGGTTTTTACTATTTCTTTAATTACAAGTAGACCTTATTAACCTCTTGTGCAGGGTAAAGTAAATTAGACTATAGTATTTAAGTCTAAAAGCCAGTAGTTTTAGAGTACTTCTATCTATATAGCGTTTTACCTATGCTAAAGGTACTAATAATCTCTACCTTTATATAATAGTACTTTATAGTTAAAGTAGCCTTGCTATGTCTTCTACTACTATAAAATATTACTAAATAAAGTAGCTTTTGGCTATGTACTACACTAGGAGCAAGGTAAAGCCTTCTTATGTAACCCTTACTAGTAGTCTAATAATTAAACTAAGGTATTCTATTTATAAGACTATTACTAAAAGTGTAAAGCCTAGTAACCTTTTACTAATAGTCTAAACTATTAAATAAGCTAGGTAGAAAGCAGTTACTACTATTAATATTAGTTTATAACTTTTAGCTACTTTAGGTTTCCTCTTAGCTAGAGAAAGAAGGTATTTATAATAATAACTTTAAGTAAGAAGGTCTAAGTAATAGCTTACTAAAATCCCTAATGTATATAGTAGTTAAAGTAATATAAGGCCCTTATATAGTTAGTAATATCTACCCTATTTATAGTGTAGTTATAGTTGTCTATTAGCCAAGGGACTAGAAGGTCCTTCTAGGCGTCTAGGCTAAAGACCTCTTAGGTAGTCTACTTAGCTACTGTCTTGCCGGCTAGCCAGCAGCACTACTAAATTATATAGTCTACCTAGCTGCCTTTATATACTATTAAAAAGAAAAGCACAAGGGCATTATCCTTCTAGGTAATTTAGTTAACTTATAAGAAAGTAAACTAGTTAGTATAGGTATTTATATATTAATCTAGTTTAGAGATATATACTAGCCTATTAGTAGTAGGAATAAAGTATATCTAGCCCTATAGGATCCCTTAGCCCTTTATACTTTTCTTAGTAATAAGTATAGTATTAATACTACTGTTTTTCTAGTATATACTAAAGGCTTTAACTTACTAGCTCTAGAGGGCCTAGAAGAGCTAAACTAAGGTAAAAAGGTTATCTAGAAACACATAATATATTACTACTAGCAGTAGGGCAAAAAAGGCTATAACTACCTACTACGTTAGCGTAAGCTAGGCTACCTAGTCTACTAGTTAGCTAGCCAGATATAGAGCTTTAGGAAAAAGCCTATATAGGCCTTCTCTATATATATACTAAAGCCACCAGAGGGAGTACCTAGATTAAGCAAGCACCTATACCTTAAAGCTAGTCAAGATTAGCTTTATTAAGATAGTTATTATCTCCTAGCTCTAGCCTATAAATTAGACTATTACCTTATTAACAGTAAGATTAGAGCTAGCTATATAGAAGTAATCTCTAGTTACCTAGATATAGGCTAACTATTAGTTAACCTTCTAGTATACGTCTAGCATCTAGGCCTTGCTTTAGCCTACTAGCCCTTAGGTTACTAGCCCTTAAGTTAAAAACTTAGAAAGGTTAAATATCTAGAGCTAGGTATAGAGCTATTAAAAGTAGTCTTAGGTTATAAAGCATATATATAGGTATAATAGGTCTTCTCTCTGCTACTAAGTTAACTAATATCTTGTTACTTAAGATTTAAGGTATATACCTATATAAATTAAAATACCTAAGAAGAGATATATTTTATTAGTAGAGGTATTTTACTAGTAATACACTTATAAGCTTCTTTAATAGGGGCTAGCCTTAGATAATAGTGCTATATTAGTCTAATTAACCTACTATTAGATTAACTATAAGGGTATATAACAAAGGAAGAGGTTAACTAGAGTATTAATATCTAATAGGCTATAGACTTTAGGCTACTAGTTTAGCACTTTAAACAGGATAAAGGAGCCTAGAGGGCCTAGCTCTGCTAGAGGCTTATTAGGCCAGATTATTGCGTTATTACACTACTCTAGGCAGTAGTTATCTAGGCAGGCAACAGCAAGGTCCTCTAGTAGCACCTCTACGTAGATAGTGCTATAAATAGAGGTATTAAAGTTAGATATTATAGATTTTAATAAGGATATTAGTAATAATATTAAAATTAGTAGTAGTTACTAATAAAATAGTATTCTAAAACAAGGTATTATTATATATCTCTAAAAGTGAGAGGTAAAAGTAGGGGTAGGTCTACTAAGGGGTTAATAAGGTCTACTTATAATTAAAGGGATAGTAGTTACTTTATAAAGAACCTTGTGTTTACTATAGATTAGCGTAATTATTATAGCTACTATTATACTTATAGTTAACCTAAAATTGCTTATCCTCTGCGGTGGATTTGTCTATAGGGTATTGCGCAGGTGGCTTATAGTAAAGTAGGGTATTTACTACTTTATTGCGCAGTTGCGCGCAGAGGCTGTAGAATATAGCCAGTGGGTTAAGGAGAGCTATAGTGTACTTAGGTATACTATAGCAATAGGTAATAAGGCACTTATAATAATCTTTATCCTTAGGCAAGCTATTGTAGGTAGTTACCTTAACTAGCTTAGTAACCCTTTTAATAAGTAACTTAAGGATTTTAAGCTTATTCTTACTATAGTTTTTATAGGTAATTAAGTTAAATAATATATAGTAAAGCTTAGTAATATAGGCTAAGTGTACCTTATTACCTTTAAATTATTCTTTAAGCTTTACTATTAGAGCGTTAAAATTACCTGCCTATTAGTAGAGGGTAAAAGTATAATACTCTTGTAGTTTACCTTAAAGTATTACTTAAATTACTGCTTTATAGTAGTCTTATGTTATTTCTACCTAGACATAAAGGTTATAGAACAATAGTAATTTTAAGTTAATAGTCTTATACTAGCTACTAGTGTACTTTATAGCCTAGTTATTAAAGTATATCTTTATAAGGTTACTTATTTACTTTAGTATTAGCCTTAACGTTACTATTAATATTACTATAGTTAATAAAAGCTCCTATAGTAGTATAGTAGTTATTATATATAGGCTATTAATTTTAGCTATTATATAAGGTTTTAGCGTTAACAAAGGCAGTAGCAAGGTAAAAGTTAGGTTATTATAGGAGGTCTAATAGGTAATTACTAGTAATAGGCGTACTTTAGCTAGCTTTTTACTATATAAGATTATATTATAACCTCTAATATTCTTAATAAAGTTAAGGTCTTTAAGGTATAGTTTAAAGTTATATAATAATCTTTTAATAATAGTAATTATCTTATTAGTCTAGTAGGCGCCTTCCTCTTGTTAAAGGGTATTAAATATACGTTAAGTAATTAATAAGTGTTTACTATAGTTAACCTATATACTATAATTAACAAGGAAGTTACATAGGCTTATTAGGACCTTCTAGTTAATTACCTTAAAGTTATTTATAGACTATTTACTAAAATCCTTATAGGTGTAGTAAAGTAATTTACTACTAATATAGTTATAGTACTTATAATAACTAATATAAAATATAGTAATAGTGTTAAGCGTAAAAGCTTATTACTTACTTATAAGGTTAGTTAGTAACTTCTTAATATAGTCTTTTCCTTATTACTATAAGAGGATATACTATATAAGGTTAATAAGTATAGTAAATATATTATTAATTACTACTACTTACTGCCTTATATTAAGTAGTATATTATACTTACTATAAACTTCCTCTTGTTGCTTTATAGGCAAAGGTGTAGTAACCTAAGAGCCTTACTTACTTATAAGCTTATTATATTTACTTATCTTAGCTTAGGTCTTTTACTTATAGGCGTAGTATTATTTACTATTGCCCTCTGTTAGCTTAATAACCTCTTAAATATAGGTGTTTCTTCTAGTAGACTAGAAGGCGTATATATTTATTAGAGGGATTACTACTAGTAGTATAAACAGCTAAGGAAAAACACACTCTTGTAGGTAAATAACTTAGGGAAAAACAATAGGCTATTATATTAGCTACTTATTAACGCTATTAGTTAGCAAAAGGAAGAGAAATAATAGGCTATTATATTAGTAACTTATTAACGCTATTAGTTAGTAGAAGAAGTATATATATAGAAAAAAGAAGTTAGTAAGCTAAAGAGCTTATAATAAATAGGATATAGTAAATAATTACTAGTTAGCTATAGGCATATAAAGTAAGGGGTTTTTTATAGTTAAAAGTGCTTCTCTAAAGGCAATAAAGCTTATATAATAGATATAAATTAATAAGGTTTCTACTAGTTAAGGGGACTAGTTATAGATCTATTAATTAACCTATTATAATAGGTAATTAGTATAAACTATTATAGTAAGGGTATTTATAGAGGCGTTTTTTAGTACTTGCCTACTCTAGGTGTATAAATAATTAACTAGTAATAATTACCTCTTCTTGTGGTCCTTACTAATCTATAGTTTAGACAGTAAAGTCAACCTACGTAGTTAACAGTGAAGTTAACTACTAATTAGTGTTAGTAACACTAAGGGATAGGTTAATATAGTTAACTATATATATTAGTAGTAATTAATAAATAATAGGGGTAACTGTAGTTCTCTATTATGCGTAAAGAAAAGAAGGATAATTATTATGGGTTAGTTGGTTGAATAACTAACTTATTGTCTACGAATCCTTGGAGAATCTATGGCTGAATATCTGAGGATTTGCTGGTGATGAGTCATCGGGGTTAACCCGATAACTCCGATATTTATCCGCGATGGTCAACATCGCAACACTAACATTGTTAGTGTTGGCAGTAGATGGGAACCAAGAAACACGCCTCCAAAAGCTATCAAGATATTTCCTTATGTTGCATTTTGTAACGCAACCGTGTATCGGAGGACGGGTGTCACGTGAACATATCTACCAGAATCTCCCACACGTCGCGCCCTACGTAAACCCAACGAGAAGCGCATCCATTCCTCCAAACGAAGGTACTATTCGCGAGACCTGGCACGCACGTCGTGGGGTGCATGAAGTTGAATAGCGTACTAAAAGCCACCTATTTCACATCTAGTAAGACCCATTCATCTCGGCTGCGTCTCAACCCTTTTAGACATTAGTGAAAATAGTCTGCTTGAACCACGGCCAGTACTTGTTCTTAAAGTATTGTCCAAACAACTGTAACACAGCAACAACCTAGTAAACCCCCTCTGTGTTTCGGGTGGATCTGCATAGGATTTGACTATATAGCTGCAACTTGCCTGCTGCAGACCTCGTTATAGTAACAAAGTACTAGTTGTATCCTTATATAACAATCCTAGACAAGAAGACTATTCCAGCTGCCGCTACAGCAGAGGGTTTTGGATTATGTTGTTAATATAGTGCTTTCTTAAAACAGAAGACCACGTTCGCTTAGAACGGAGGGTTTCTAAGGATCTTAACTAACCTTCTCAGTATGTAAAATAATTCCATTGCCTTTAGCTAGGTCTTCAATCAGCAATAGAAGATCGTCTAGTGCAACAGGGAGCTCGGCATCACAATCGAAGCTCACAGGCTCAACAGCCTTTTTCATGACCATCAGGACGACCTGTTTCCGGGGACTAGACTGCCGCCGACGCTTCTTGGTTGGCTCGGCGATGCTGTGGCTGTCATATTATGGCTGAACATGTCAGTTAAGGGACGACCTCGTTACCCCGACGGATCTACATGACGGAACGATACCTACGCGGGAGGGAGAGTCAAAAGACTTCTAATCTGCATCTCACTCCGCCTTGACGTCTTTGCGTAGCAGGGTTTGATCGTTCACCACCCCAGCATCAGAAAATGACGGATAGGTTCTTTAGCTGCTCGATTTGCACAAGACCAAGTGCGCGCACAGTTGGAGCCAGGGGCGATATTTGCCGTAGGCACTTCTGTAGAGTTCACATGTCCTAGGATTTCCACAACTGCAATAATAGGGTAAGCGCCACCATAACATATGGCATAGGACTATACTTACTAAATATGGCACCGTATTCAGAGCCTAGATGACGCAACCTATAAAAGACTCATCATCGACGAAATAGGCCGCCTTCGTGCTCAGATTGACGAGAAGGCGGTGTGCAGACTTGCTTCTAGCCTTAACGATGACAAATGTTGCGTTATCGAACATCCCTCTAAGGCTGTTGGTCTAGATTCTCTTACAGGATGTGCCAACTATCACGCCCGTATCCGCTTTAGTGACGGATCCCCATCCTGGCTTATGTGAGTGCCGCGAGTTTCTGGCTTTGCTGTTAGGCTACCTGCTAGTCTCGTGGGATATCTGATCTGTAGCGAGTGTACAACCCTGAAGTTTCTAGAGAACACCAAAGTACCGGCGCCGCGAGCTTTCTTTTTAGCATCCTGTCTAAAGGTACCAATCATGGTATCAGAGCCTGGCCAAGGAGGCACCACCAAGGTCTGGCTGGGCCTCGCCGAGATCTATGCGGAGTTAAGCAGATCAAGATTGGGATGAATGGCGAAAGGCAGCGCTGAAGCAGTATGAGGGTGATCAACGATTAAAGAGTCTCATAGAACAGTCTTCCGGAAGGAGTTAGCAGTAATTCCCAATGGAATTAGCGGTTGAGACAGAGACTTTGAGTCTGGCTTCTGAATCATGAATCTTGCGATTCCGTTGATATAGGCAGTCAGTGGAGGCTTGCGGAGCTATGGAATCCATAGATGAGGCTGCAAGTATCTAATACCGTACACAGAAACCTCAATGATAAACATTTTAACATTTTACTATCTTTTGAAGAAATCGAAGGTGGCTATCTCAGTTACAAAGGACGCTATTGAAGCATAAAGATCGTAATCAATAACTTCGTACATTTCGTTACCAATACCACCATCAGATCGTTGTTGATACATATCATGGTCAGATGTTTCAAACCTCACCCTGAACTCCGACCAGAAGGTTTTACTATCCGAGCTAAGAGGAGGCGGTGTTATAGTAAATGTAAATGTCTTTGATCTTGAAGTCGGCCTGGGTGGCAGGAGGGCCGGCGCTCCAGCCCTTGTCGCCGTTGGACCAGTTGTTGAAGACCCAGGGACCGGTAGCACTGGGAACATCGCTAGTGGTGTTCCAGATTTCCGTGCCGTCAACGAACCACCGAACACGACCGGGAGTCCAGTCCAGGCGATACTCGTGCTCGGTCGTAGTAGGGCTACCAGGTGGCGGAAAGGACTGGGACGTCGCGACGCCGTTCCGGTCGGCATCCTGGTTGGTGAACCAGACTTGGCGGGTGCCCTGGTTGCTCAGGGACGACGCATCAGAAAGCCATTCAATATCCGTCTCCTGGGTGTCGTTTTTGTAGAAGAACATGCCTGGTTCGTTGTCAGAATATTGTTACTCAATAACTTTGACCACACGTTCAGGGATATTCTGCTTACCGTTGCAGACACCAGCGGGCTCGCTAAAGATAGCGACAGTACGAACGGAAGCGTACTTCATGTTACTAATGGTTGTGGTTACTTCAGCGGAGCTGTAAGGCATTGCAGTCTGGCCACCGGGGACCTTCAAGTTCATGTAGCCTCCGCCAACTACGACGTTAGAGGCGTCGAACTTGTGAGTGTCGCCAATAGGCCAGGTGCTAGCATACAAGCCGTCGGGGAGGCTGGTTTTGCCCTTGAAGTCGAAGATCACTCGGTTGGCATAACCGTAACCTCCAACGACGTATTGACCATTGGTCAGAGAAGGCTGGGGCGAGCGGACTAAGGCAAACGCCGGAGTGGCTGAGAGGATTGCAGATGTGAAGAATGAGGGCCGCATGGTGAATATTGTATGATAATCTCTTATGATAATCTCAGCTTGGTTTTTTGGATGTCTGATATGAAGTGAATGGTTCATAAATCTCTTATAGCATTGCGAGGAAGGGTATTACTTATAAATCTCCATCTTCTCACCATTCGTATACATCGCAAGACCTTTCAGAAGCGGTACCCTACACACGTTACAGCTCCAAGATCGATACCAAGGGAGCACTGTTGCCTGGACCTCGTTTCGCTGCACCCTCTCCAACTTCCTGCGTCATGGATCTAGACCTGGCTTACGGGATGCAAGGGGTTACGAGGAGGCGAATGTCACCCTTTCGACTTGCAGATGGAAAGGGGGGGGGGGGGGGGGGGGGGGGCACGCAGCCCTGCTCAAGGGACGAAAACTGATCGTGAACAGGCCCATTGTGACGTGCGTGTCCCCAACCACCGGGTGGCATTTCCGACTATAGGACCTTGGGTTACCCTTGAAAATCCTTGAGTAGCCAAGGCCTAGGATTCCAAGGGTCTTCGATGGTAGTATTTTAAGTTTACGGACGTGGCGCTGTCATGCGAACACTGAGACTGTGGCCTCCCTTGGCTGGATCGACACTAGAATTCCACCCATTACCGGCTTCCAGGAAGAAAGCCCTCGTGGAGGCTTACCCACCGCAAAAACACCAGAAGACTCGACATCATGCGAGACTATGAGGCAAGACATTCTACACGGTCTAGATGCAATGCCGATGGGCGCCGGATGATGAACTACTGCACGAGAATGGGCCTGCATGCCATCGAAGGATCCCGCCGTGCGCGCAGGATGGCGATGTTGCAGCGTCTGACCGGATCCCTGTCATCGATGTTGAACTGCGGCGGGAGCTGCCTTGGCGGATGGTCCCGACTCCGCTGTCGGGAGCCCCATGCATTCGCCGACTGGCCACTTCTGACTTGTGGTTTCTCACGTCAGAGTAGGTAGTCACTGGAACGCATCTGACCACCAGGAAGCTCACCGGTCATCAATACTCGAAGCTAAGTAGCGTTCGCCTCCAAAGGGGACTGCACATGGGTGGGTTCAGGGCTGATGGTGACATGCGTGTGTGTGTGTGGGTGTGTTCATCTGATCGTACCGCACCCAAGAACTTTTGCTAATGGGCTACGAAGCTTGCGATCCTTGAGGGTAGCACTCGCTTCCGAAATGTGGGTTCTCGCCCCGGTGCCACCGACTGACGCCAAGTCAGGATGTGAGTCGTGGTGGAGGATCTGGCCAGATGTAGTCTGTCTGCCTAGCGTTGAAGGCTGCGTGATGAGGGGGGTACGATGCACATGTAACTTCATATATTGGCTATATGGGCTGGTCCTTGTGAGGCGCGCGGGCTATTCAGTTTTCGGAATCCTCATATGACATGTAGTTTCTGGAGGATTCATTGCGTAGCGGAGGTTCCGCCCAAGACAAGAGAAAGAAGAAAACATACAAAACCAATAACCTGTCATAGTCAAACAATGAAACGTTGCACTTTTGCCAAGCCAGTTCACTTCCTGTCAGCTATAGTAGAGGATGTTTGTGAAATTCAAATGTCCAGGCGTCAACTTCTTTGCTCTAAGTCTTAACTATTGACGAGAAACAAATGACGCTCTAGAGGTTGAGCCCAACTCGATCTGGGTCAACTTCTCAACCCTTCTGTCCGAGGAGAAACCGGATGGTCCGAGCCTTGTCCCATTCATGTTGCATCTACATGCTCAGCCTCTGATCGCATAGACCCCCTCGCCAGATGACTCGTGGCGACGGTGTTCCTCTTCCTCCCCTTTCCTCTACGCTTGATGGGTCTGCAAACTGGGGACACCATAGTAGCGCCAGATGCTTCTTCGGAGACAATATCCAGGGGCTCATCAATGAATGTGGCGTGCGAGGCGGTGTTGGAAGCCCAGTTTGCAACTCGATGGTGGAGGTCGCCAGACGCTTCTTCGGAGATCGTATCCAGGGGCTCCTCAATGAGTGTGGCGTGCGAGGCGGTGTTGGAAGCCCAGTGTGCAACTCGCTGGTGGAGGTCGCCAGACGCTTCTTCGGAGATCGTATCCAGGGGCTCCTCAATGAGAGTTGTGTGCGAAGCGGTGTTGGAAGCCCAGTCTGCAACTCGACGGGAGAGGTCATTGTGACCTGGGGTGGGAGGTGTCGAAACATGGGTGCTTTGCGCAGCACTCCGGCTCCTCTCTGCGCCTTCGCGAGTCAAGCAGCTTGACGGGTCTGAGTGAGGCTCGTCTGTGGTAATAGCGCTACGCAAAGGGCTGGGTGCTCTGCTTCCCTGAACCGATTTTGACTGGCTTGGAAGAGGCTTCCGCTTGACGATGACTACAGGCTTGTCCTTGGTCGAGGGACCGGGAGGAATTGAAACGACGCGAGTCCGCGATCCGCAGTATCCGCAACGGTCGGTGAAGGCCACACGAGCAGCCATCTCTGCTAAAGTGTATCGGTTCTCGGTGTGGAGCGTGTTGGTCCCGGTGCGATACATTACAGACGAGTCTGTCAACGTGGTGCTCCTCGCAGCGGAAGCTGGCGGGGAAACGGGTCTGATTCCGGAAGAGCTTTCTGCCCGGATTTTGTAGACCCTGGCTTGGCCAAGGTGTACTCCGGTCCTGGTATCGTGGCCCATCTTGGCCAATGGAGTTTTGGAGTTGTCGTAGGGCGAGAGTAGCCTGTCGTTGTTGTTGTTGTGGCAGAACGTGGCGGGCTGTTCAAGCCGACCTTCATCATGCATCGACACAAGCCCTCGGAGCGCTGCACGTAGACCCATTATTGCTGTCTTGTTGGCGTTGGCAAAGAGCGAGATGAGGCCAGAAGAGGTCAAGCAGGTATCTGAAAATAGAGGAATAAAGATGGGAGCTTCTAGGCTTGTTGCTGTTGATTCGGTCTTCAGCCAAGCAGTGCCAGGAAGAAATTTTTGGAAGAGAAGGACGGCATCATAGATGGACCTGTTTATAAACTCTTCATTTCGGAGATAGGTAGAGTGATTCGCAGACGTGGGCCAAAGTCAGTATGTATTGAGTTCACGCCGGGGCTTGATATAACGTTGTGGTTGATCATAGATACGGACTGAACCGCTGGCCCTCGTTACTTTAACTTTATAGTCAACCAATCATTCATTGGACGGCAGTCCCGGAAACCTGAACGCCCGCATCATGTCACCAATGCCGCTCATAGAGAGCCCATTGACTCGAGCCTGGATTTCTTGCTACCTTGGTTCAGCCACGAAGTGAAATAAAAGATGCGGTGATTCACCGCCCGGTCAATTACTGAATGCAATTATCCCGTGCATTGCTGGTAGTATCGAACAGTGAGGCCCGGGTTTCCACGTCTTTGAACTGGATAGATGCTTCGGTGTGTCCTGGCCAGGCGACGAAGACGTATCTAATGGTGACACACACCCACCAGTTTCGTTGCCTCAAAGCTTTGCACCGGCCTCACGCTTCACCAATGCTCTAAGGTCTTTACGGAGAATCTTGCCGGACGGGCTTTTGGGAATGGCATCGATGAAGACGACGCCTCCACGCAGCTTCTTGTAGCTCGCAACCTGATCGGCCACCCACTTTTGGATCTCCTCGGCAGAAATCTGCGTCTTGTCGGCAACGACGTATGCCCTATTGCAGTGGTTAGTTGGCACGTGTGATGCCGTGGGACACACAGTAATCTTTTCTCCGTACCTTGGAAGCTCGGTGCCTTCGCCGTCCACGCCGATGACTGCAGCATCCTGAATCTTGGGATGCGTGACCAGCAGAGCCTCGAGCTCGGCCGGGGCCACTTGGATGCCCTTGTACTTTATGAGCTCCTAGGCCGTATTAGTCTACACAGGATCTTTCGCCGCCACGACACGACGGACAAACCTTTTTGCGGTCCACAAAGTAGAACTTGCCGTCCTTGAAAAGTAGTCTGTCGCCGGTGCAGAACCAGCCGTCCACAAAAGCCTCCTGATTTGCCTTGTCGTTCTTGTAATACCCTTTCGTGATGATCGGGCCGCGACACAACATCTCGCCGGGCTGCCCGACCTCGACGTCTCTGCCCTCGTCGTCGACCAGCCGGGCCTCGCAGTTGGCCACGATCATCGAGACGCTGCCGGTGTCGTCCGTGAGGTGGCGGGGCAGGAGCGTGAACCCGGCCGTCGTCTCGCTGAGGCCCCATGTCTGGGCGAGGAGCGCCTTGCCCCGGCCCATCTTCTTCTGCGCCTCCACCTGGGTCTCCCTGCCTAGCGCGGCGCCCCCCGTCAGCGCGAAGTCGACGCTGTCGAGGTGGTCCTTGACGAGCGGGGATTTTGCGATCATGAGGTAGATGGGCGGCACGCTAAACATGTAGTTGACCTTGTACTTCTTGATGTTCTCGATGAAGTCGACAAAGTTGAACTTCTTCATCCAGTAGACCACCCCTCCCATATACGTCTGGTTGACGATGTAGGCCTGGAGGCCGGAGATGTGGGCCGCGGGCAGGTGGCCGAGCGTGATGAACTTCATCCCCGGCCCGTCCTTGTGATAGTACTTTATCGTCGGCGTGGTGATGCACAAGGCTTGTGCGATCATGTTGGCGTGGGAAATCTTGACCGCCTTGGGCATGCCTGTGGTGCCGCTGCTGTAGATGAAGCACCCGACGGTGTTCTCCAGGTTCGTCCGGTCCGTGACGCGTTCCCAGTCGAGCTCCTCCCCCGACAGGGATAGCTGCTTGTCGGACTTTGCCTCGAACAGCTGGAACTCTTGGCTGTCGCCAATGTAGAGGATGCAGTCGTCTGGCAAACCGGCTGACGTGCCCCCAGTGACGGCGAGGGCTTTGATGTCGGGGCTGCAGATCACCATCTTGCTCTCCGTCAGGTTAATCTGCCGGGCAACTTCAGACGGGGAAGACGACGGGGAGGAAGAGGCGACGGAGCCCCCCGCAGCCATGATGCCGTAGAAGACGACCGGGGCCATGTAATGGCCGGTGAAGATGACTTGGACGACGTCGCCGTTGCGGATGTTGTAGCGGTGCCGCAGGGTGTGGGCTAGCTGTTTCACGGCCTTCACGAGACGTGACTTTGTGATGGACCGAGACGGGTCAGCCGCGTCGACGTGGAGGATTGTGTCATCACGAAGTCTCTCGTTGGGTAAGTCTGTAGACATCGGTCAGCGTCGCCGATTAATAAGTTTGCGGCGAGAAACGGTTTGTGAGACTATTCGCTCACCGAAGAGGAACGTAAGCAGGTCAACGTTGGGGATGTCGATGGTATCGGGAGACCGGTAGATGGTCTGGCCATCCCGCTTCTCAACAATCGTGGCCATGCTGGGTGTTGTTGATGATGATGAAGCTAGGTGCAAGCGTCAATGGGTAGGCGAATGTCTTTACACGATCCTATTCGCCAGCTGGACTCTGGGGTATAGGCCGAAAACGGGACTGCTTCAATCGCAATCCCGACTGTGTCCGACAGGGAGAGAACACGTTTGATCGCAGAAGGGCAAGCCGGACTATCACTGTAGCGAGCAGACGGGGCTGGAGGTGGCTGACCGGTTCCTGGGGAGATTAATGCACGCGGAATGAGTGACGGCTAAGAAGACGAATAGTTCGAGATGAAAGGAGTTGGAAAGGATTCAAGTTTTGGTGGGTTTCGCTAGCTTTTCCCCCGCATCGTGTGTTGGTTCGTTTATCACGATTCCGCCGCCCGCACCATGCAACCGAAGCAAGCCGCTCTCCCCGCCCCTGCATCGACCTGCTCAGTAGCCACTACTATTATTACCTCCTGTGGCCAAGGTAATTGTGCCCGCACGGTCTACGTGTCAAGCTCCCATGGCCCACTATCTGGTTGGGGTAACCCTTCCAGTAGCGTCTTTTCTGAGCAGGTTGGTCGCTGGGCTGCGGGGTCTCTCGTTCTTTGGGTGAAGCAATGTCTCTGGTTACTGGAGACTGGAGAGTCATTGATGGTGGATGTGCAGGGGGATCCCCGTCTCACTAAGCCATGAACCCAGATATGTGTCGGTCTGGCTTTGCGTGAAACTCGTCAGGCCAAAAGGAGGCCCAGACGGTCTGTGCTTTGAGTCCCATTTTAGCTTTCATCAGGCCTCGGACTAACTCTTACTGCCACCCGTGCCTCTTGCATGGGATTCAAGATCCGGGGGAATCACTGAGATCAGATTTTGGAGGATGCAACACGTCAGGTAGCTCTGTTCGACAAGTGAAAACGATGCTGATGTTTTAATAGCGACAAACAGTAAAGTCCGAGAATGTACAGGCCAGCCTGACGACCAACAACCGTGAGGCTGCCTGTGGATGCATATATGTATGCATCGGTCTGGGTTAATGTTGCTTCACCGCCTCCCAAATGTGCCCCTACAGGCATCATTCCCGCCTAATGTCTTTTTAACCTCCTTTTCCCACCTGAGCTACTGTAATGGCTTAGCTATCACCTCTGAAATTCGCGCCCTGCTATGTCCGAAAGCCCTCCAAGACCAAACTCGGCTCTCAACACGCAAGACGGTCACAACAATAAAATTCCATCTTTGAACCAAAAGGGCAAGTTTGTTGCAATTGGCTTAACATCTTACGTCAAACGCTTATCTAATAGTACTATCATCAAGACAGCCTAGCCTGGTAGCAACTAGGTACACCTAGTAGTAGCACTACAAAATCACTACAGAAGCTAATTTCCTTTTAGGTAATCGTCTTTGTCTTAAAATCATCAACTTTTATAGATCCTCTGTTGACAACTCTTACACTAAGATTAGCCCTAGCACTTGATATGTAGCCTCCACACTCCCCACACTAGACCGCTCTTTCTAGTGAACACTAACAGTTCAAACTGACCTTTTTAGTTTAGACTTGACGATATACTATATTATAACAGGTAAAGCTGTATTTAAGACATTCTAGAGCGAAGACGTGTAAAAGATGTACTGCAAAAAGGAATTCCCTGACTTGACTGGCATATTGCATGCAGACATAACCCGAATCTGCTAGTCTCAGGATTTTGAATCTGTGGACGGGCTGGTCCCGTTCCTGAATGTTTGAACAGAGAATTGGGACCATGTAACTTGCCAGTTCAAGCAGAATGGGCATGAGATCTGGGATGTATTGTATAATCTACAGTGGCTTTCCACGTTAATAATGACAATCCTAGAATTAGAAAACACAACGTTGTTAATGCGCAGGTTGCAGTGCATAATGCCAAGTAGGTGAAGTGACTTAAGCCTAGATATCAGCTACAGGATCTAGTCTAGGTAGGTAGATAGGGCGTAAACTTGTTCAAGAACGAGATACTGTGGTTTAAACTTCTTCAAGAAAAGCTTTCCATCTGGCAACTTCCCGAGAAACTGGATCATGTGGCCAGACACAGGCCTTCCTCGACAAGACTCTCCCTGGCACTTGAGTAATCAGGTTTCGGACTTCGCTCTCATATCTACTACTATGGTCATATAAACCTCAATCATCATGAAATATTCCATAAGGCATACGCTCTAGATTCCAGTAATCCGATTACGCACATTTCTCTTGTTCTTTGTAGCTCCATTTGAATCCAGTTGCATAGGATAACGGTGTTCGTTCGCCGTAGTCCCTCAGAGTAGGATTGGCTCCCGCTTCCAGTAATGCGGAGACGGAAGCGATGTTAAGTTGCTCGGCGGCATGAGGGAGTGGCGTTCGACCTGAGGTGTCTTGGGAATCTATCTCGACCTTATTAGTGCCGAGAAGAAGTTTAATGGTCTCCGCGATAGGATCAGCTGGTTTGTCCCCGGAACCCACCACATCCTTACAATAGCTGTGCAACCAACGCCCGGTCGCAGCATATGAGAGTGGCGTTCGGCCCAGGTTATCCTTCAAATCCGCCTCGACCCGATGACTGCCCAGAAGAAGTTTGATAGTATTGGCTGCAGCTCCGCCTGCAGCATGTGAGAGCGGTGTTCTTCCTGAGTAATCTTTACAGTCTAGCTCGGCGGTGCTGTTTTCGAAGAGAGACTTGAAGATCGGTACATCATCATAACTTGCAAGCCTTGAGAGAGTTGTTCGACCGTTGTTATCTCTCGAATTCGGTTCGACCATACCGGTCTCAACTAAAAGCCTGCCATCCTTCGTGCTGCGATGACTGTCATAAGATAGGACAGCTATGAGTGGCGTTCGACCGATGGCATCTTTCGAGTTCACATCAACTTTCCCGGCCCTGAGAAAAAGCCGGAAAATGTCTGTAGACCAGGTATCATATGTAATATATGAGAATGGCGTTTCACCCCATCGATTTTTGTAATTCGCCTCGACCTGATCAGACTCAAGAAGAAGCTGAATAACAGCCTGGTGTAGCCCTCTCACTGCATGCCATAATGGCGTCCAGCCATCCTCAGACTGGTGGTTGATATCGACCCTACCAGTCTCAAGAAGCATCTTGACAATAGACTCGTGTCCACATTCGCAAGCATGACAGAAAGGTGTTCGGCCATTTCTATCTGCAATGTCAGGATCAACGCGGCCAGTATCAAGAAGCATCTTGACAATAGTCTCGTGTCCGTCTTTGGCAGCATGCGCTAGGGGTGTCATGCCGTCTTCGTCCTTGTGGTCCATGTTTACCTTGCTACTCTTCAAAAGAAGCTGGACTATCATCAATAACCCTTTCTCGGCGGCGTATGATAGTGGCGTCGTGAGTCGAGGCCCCTCTTCAGCATTCACGTCAACCAATCCACGCTCGATAACGAGAGCAATAATCATTTCATGTCCAAGGCCTAGAACATTAGAAAAAATGCTTCTTCTTGCCGAGAATATGAACTGGCCTCTTGATTTGTAGAGTTTAGTGTTTTGCTGGTTGTATTGCATTCCAAGATCAATGAGTGCTAAGCTGTTAGGGTATGCCTCCTTGAAGGCAACCAGGAATGCGTGTACCGTCTCGAAACCCCCAGTGCCGAAAGCTGCAAATATCGGAGCTGCATATCTCTCAGCTTCGATTTCGAAGCATGCTAATTTTGAGCGCTGGATTCTGATGAGGTTGGCTCTGTTTTTGCTCAGCTAGGATGTACAAGAGGCTGACGTGAGCTTTGTGTCGCCAGATTTCGTGCTCTTCTTCCAAAAGATTGCTCAGCGCTGTCCAACTGGCAAGATCGAATGTTTGCAGAAAATCAACCTGGCTGACTCCTCATGCTTCTGCTAGGTCCGAATGGTACAAGACCTGCTGCGTCGCATATCGCACAAAAGGCAACCTTGCCTCCGCTGATTTACGGACTTCATCGGCGTTTTCGTTAACGATCTCAGGGAGATCTTTGCCAATATCGCAAAGTACAGTTGTTCTGGGCTGAGCGGATCCTCTGCGAAGAGCACCCATTGAATACATAGAAGCAACTCATCTCTACAGTGACGATCGCGGATGAGGATGTCGCGAAACAGGGTGTTGAGGTCACCGGGGAGTTCCCGAAGTCTTTGTCGAAGTCGATGCAGGCGACCGCCGTCGTATTCCTTGTTTAGAATGCCCACAACGAGGACCACCCACATGAAAACCCCAGATGCCTTTTCTTGGAGCTCATGGCGGACCTGTTGGGCTATCTTGCTGGTTCCTATCCTCAGCTCACTAAGCACATACTTGACAATGTCATCTTTGTGCCCTTCCTGTCCTTCTAGGATGAGGCTTGCTGCCTTTGAAATGGTGATGTGAGGGTAATGTCTGCTTGAGAAGCAGACTTGGAAGCCGATATCCATTGCCGTGGTGTTTTCGCTAACGCTCTCAAAAAACGAGACCATGTCCCGGATCTGATCTTCATCGCATTCATCCAACGCGTCAATGAAGCATGTTACAGATTCATCTTTGAGGTTCCGGAATACCTCTTCGAGCAGCTCCTTGAGGAGCTCGATGGTCCACTCACGGAGCCTAGTATTTCGTTTCATTAGAGCATGGAAGTCTAAGGCCGTCCGAAGTTGAGGAAGGGCCTCGATGAGTTGAAAAAGCAGTGATCGGTACATCCCTGTTGTCGACTTTTGAAGTTGCTCGCCTCGTGCGTTGAAGAAGAATGTGATCAGGGTGCCCTTTTTCATTGTCTTCCGATAATTAATTTTCGGAGACAGACTTCATCAACGTGGATTTTCTCGTGCCTGGCTTTCCCTTGATCCATAAGAACCCATAATGATCTTTGCGTTTTGTATGGTCCAGCCAGTCAAGGTACTCGGAACTCTTCAGCACTCACTTGCAGGTCTTAGAGTGCGCCTTTTTGATTGTCATTTGCCGGGCATCAATCTGGTCGAATCTCAATGAATTCAACAGCTTCTCCCACTGCTCGTCGCTTAGCCTTTCTCTATCAGCTGCAGCCTTTGGGTCTTGAAACTCAGTTGAGGTAAGAACGGGAGACGAAGAACACAGAGGAGTGAGCTCGTAAAGAAGATCTTTCACATACGTAGCAGCAGTCATTGCTGCATATCCTTGCCATTCCTTGTTCTTGTGGGAATCCGAGTAATCGCATATGCCGCGAACAACTAAGCAAGGGAAGTAATTGCTCAATCCTGCAGCTTCCATTTCAAGGCATAAGACGTGATATTTGGCCGCAAGTTTATCCCGAGTCTCAGCGTTCTTCATGACCTGATTGGCTGAAGCTATTGTGCCATAATGGACAACCAACTTGTCTCCGTTTCGTGGAGATCTCTCGACGAGGTTTGAGGGATCATGCCGACAAGCTGCAGCGCAGGTTTCTGTAGAGTTCCCAGGGTGAACAAAAGTGCTTTTGTACAGCTTGTCGCTGTCTGAACTTGGTCGGGCAAAGTGGCTCCTCAAACTCGGCTTATTATGAAGAAGACCGTTGATCGTCTCTTCGATTTTGTGCCCATCTCTCATATGCCGAGCCCGAAGTCCAACGGCTGCCGCACGCAAGCGCTGAGGTGGCTGATCTAAGACGCCAATTTGTTGGAAGCTCTGACCCTGTATATCTTTCCCAAAGTCGTATTGAAACACACTGCTCTTCCCATTATGAACAGTACTGACGACGACATCCCCAAGGCGGATGTCATTGTTTCGAGTCGGAGCGCCACCGCCGATTCCCACCATCAATCGGATCCCAATATTGGGAAAGGTGCGTTCCATATTCGCTGCAGTCGTTGCAGCGGCTGCAATTCCCATCTCCGCTAAGACGGTCATCACAACGTCATGTGACCCAATTCTGCCGAATGCGTAGTAGTTCCTGTCACTCGAGTTTGGGTGCAGATCATGTGGATACGCATGCTCTTCGTCCAAAAGCGCCTGCGCCGCGGCGTATTCCGTGGGTATGGCGCATATCCAACCCACAGTATATTCATGATAGGCGAGCTTGGGTCTTGCTTCCTGTCCGAGTTGGCGTCGTTTGCAAGATGGCATATATTGTTCATTGTAAGTGACCTCGGGAGGGTGCTTTCTCTTCGGCTCCATCAAGGCATCCAATAGGGGTAGTAACGTCGTCGCAGAAATTGGAAGCCTCAAATCGGTGCGGAGACTCGATCAGGCTATAGGTAGGCAGTCAGCGTCATCCCAAGCATCAAACATCCCGCTGGGGACCTACAAAGTCGTTGAGAGAAGCGGTAGATGTGATTCGTGGCTATGGCGAACATCTAGCAGTGGGAGCCTTGCAGCAAGGCTGGATGCTTTCTAGGAGCGTATGTACGGGCAGAGAGCAGCATATGTCGCAAGGAAGAAGGGAACAGAAAGGCTTCAGCTCAAGCTTGTGGCATGTCGAGGCCGCCATCTTGGCATCAGCTGCAGTCCTCATAGGTCACCCGGTCGTCTTACATAGACCACTAAACGTAGGCTTGGTCTTCAACGATGATATCACATCTCGATCGGTTACACTATGTTCCGCCGTCCGTTTCCAGGAGCGTTACCTACCACTTTAGGTTGTCAAAGTCATTATAAAGAAAGTCGCCTGGCTCCATTCAGATGATTCCAGTGAAATTATTGACGACTAGCAAACACCCGGTGTTGTATGTTGTCTGTTTTTTCCTTTTTTTTTTCTTTCCTTTTCGAGCCATTTTCCCCTCACCACAGCTCAGTTTTCTTGGCTCACCTGGCCCGGCAATCGGTGATTCTTTATAGCACTGTGCCCTGTCCCCTGATTTGCTGTTATTCTGTGGTTCTCTCTCAGTTTGAGGTGACGAGGAGGCATGATCTGAGGCATGAAATCCGGAGGTGGTCATTCTGATCGCAAATGGAGCTCTCTATTCAATAAGTGACGCCTCGATGTATTGGGGCAGTGCAGTACAGTCACCCCTACTCTCAGTACAGCTCACATCCAGTTTACTTGCAAACTAAAACACTAACGAGGGCTGGGCTTAGGGTGACTAGCCTAGGCTCACCCTCTGCTTACCTTTGCTCAGCTTTGGCTTAGGTTAAAGCAGCTACAAATCGGTCCCCACACTTAATATGGATTAGGTACGAAGTTCTTGTTGCGGGTGATTATATAGGTACAATGTAGTAATTGTAGTAAGTATTCTGTGCGGGCGAGCTAACGTTACTCAGGTGTAGGTAAAGCGCGTATGTACTATTAGTTAGTGTCCGTGAGGTATATGATTCGCTTGTTGAACGAAAGCGCGGAACCTCTCAACTTGAGATCTCTCGAGCTTCAGTGGTCGTTTGATGACGATTCGGATCACTCATACGAGGCGCTTTCGGGGTTTTTCCAAGAGTTTCAGGGGCTTGAGGAGTTGTTCCTATCCACATCCGCCCCTGCGTACCCAGTAGAAATCTGGCGAGTAGTGTTACATCACCGTGCTTCCCTTCGGAGATTTGTGCATCATCAGCATGAGCGACCCTTAAGTTGGTACCGGCAGCGGGTCGATGAATTAAGTTTTCGCCGTGAGATTGATTCGCCTAATTTCGAATCCTTGGAACCCAGCGACTGTTGGTCTTTAGGGAGATTGGATCTGACTAGTCTCGGGCTTTGTTGCAAGCCTATTACTATGGTAAGTAGCAAATGTAATAATGTGTGGCTGAAATTGTGATCAGAAAATGTTTGTCTCTGAATTTGCCTCAAGAACAACCTTGCAAGTTTTACACGTGAGACAGTCAGGCCCGTACCTGGATTATTCTTCAAGCTCGGCCACGATGACCGAAGTAGACTATGATGGATGTTTTGAGCACGCCACCTTATTGCTATGTCGACAAGACGCGCCTTGTGGTATCGGGAATTTAGACACCGAGGATGCAAGTAAACGCCTCCATTTTCGAAAAGTTGTTCAAGGAAAAGATGCAGAGTTATGGGCACTACACGAACGTGAAAAGCACGTACTCGCTGGGTGCCCCTATGATAGGCTTTTCCATGATGAATATATGAATATGTAGAACGAGAGACTGTTTGCCCAAAGCGGACTAGCGTGTACCATACGGTTGAGGCCGATCTGCCGGATTGTTCCTGAAACGCTGAAGCTTCCAGCTCATCCGGCCATCCATCACGGACGGACACCCCCGCCCGATCACCTAAGAGCCCTCCGACCTCGTTCCTTCATCACCGAGTGACGCAGCTGCTGCACGATCGGCTTCCATAGGGTGCATCTTATCATCATCCAAGACAAGTCTCGTGAAGCAGCGCATGGTCCGCTGCGGCGTCGTGGCGCAGCACAACGTCTGTACTATGTAAAGTCACCATCCGACATGACTCGAGGCGGGGGAGTCTAAAGTATATCAGATTAACATTCTCATCGCCCTGTATATAGTTTGCCGGAACCGATCGCTTAGCCCGCTTCACTCTCAGAGCGCCCGGCTTCACCACAACGAGGGAAATGGTGACCTGAGCACACGATGGCCTCCTCGCACGACGGCGTCCGCTTCGAGAAGCTCGCCTCCAGGCGGAGCTCGCCGAAACCGTCCCTCGATTCTCACCGTGCGTCCGCCCCGCACGACGCCGACGATGATGACGATGAGGCCTTCGCCCTTCTTTCCGGGGACGTCTCCTCGCTTTCCGACAACGACAACATCGAGCTGGACGACCTCGGCTCCGTTGACAGCCCCCATGCTTCCTCCAGCCTGGGACACGATCGGCCGGGCCACACGCGCGGCCTTCACGAAGCCGAGGGATGGATCCAGGATGCGATCGACGCCGAGCGAAGCCTCACGCGCCGGGAAGCCATCCGTGCGTATCCTATGGCCATCTTTTGGAGTTTGATGGTGTCTTTGTGTGTGATTATGGAGGGTATGTCAATCGCGCCCGTCTCCATCTCACTATCTCACTACTCGTCTTCCTCCCACTCGCTTTCTTCACCACTTTCATCGGTCTCGCTTACGGGTCTTGTAAGCCATCCGACTGCATGGCGACTAATAAGCCGGTTCATGTGATGCGAACGAAAACGGCGAGATGCAAGGGCATGCCTACTGACCGCAATAAACAGGCTACGACACTATCCTCATCAGCAGCTTCTTCGCTCACCCCGAGTTCTCCAAGAAGTACGGCGACATAAAGGACAGCCTTGGCCGCGACCAGCTGTCGCCCATGTGGCAGGCGATCCTCGGGAACAGCAGCACCTTTGGCTGCATCATCGGCGTCCTCGCCAACGGCTTCATCGTCGAGCGGCACGGGCAAAAGGCCGCCCTCGTCGGCTCCCTGTGCGTGCTGTCCGGCTGCATCTTCATCACCTTCTTCGCCGTCGACAAGATCATGCTCATGTTGGGCCAGATCGCCTGCGGCCTGCCCTGGGGCGTCTTTGCTTCCTCGGCCCCGGCCTACGCGTCCGAAGTCCTCCCGCTCGCCCTGCGCGTCTACCTGACCACCTGGACCAATATGTGCTTCATCATCGGACAGCTCATATCCGCCGCCGTCCTCGCCGGCCTGCTGCCCCGGCGGGACGAGTGGTCCTTCCGCATCCCCTTCGCCCTGCAGTGGTCCTGGCCGGTGCTCCTCGTCCCGGTGCTGCTGTTCGCGCCCGAGTCCCCGTGGCACCTCGTGCGGGCCGGCCGGCTCGACGAGGCGGAGCAGGCGCTATCCCGCCTGCAGAGACGCAAGGTGAGCAGCCTGGACGCCAAGGCCCGGCTGCGGGAGATTGTCGAGACGGACCGGTTGGAGCAGGCCCACCAGACGGGGACCAGCTACTGGGACTGCTTCCGGGGCGTCGAGCGGCGCCGGACGGAGATCGCCTGCGTCGCCTTCGCGGGGCAGGTGCTCTCTGGCTCGACGTTCGCGTACAACTCGGTTTACTTCTTTCAGCAGGCCGGCCTGAAGCCGCAGGACAACTACGATCTCAACGTAGGCGGGACGGCGCTGGCCCTGGTCGGAACCGCCGTCAACTGGGTGGCGCTGATGCCGTATTTCGGCCGGCGCCGCATCTACCTCTGGGGCATGGCCAGCATGGCCGCCATCCTGTTCTTCATCGGCGTCCTCGACCAGATCGCACGTGCGCCGGGCGCGGCGGCGGCGGCGGGGCCCATCGGCTGGGTCCAGGCCTGCCTCACACTCGTCTGGACCTTCACGTTCCAGCTGTCCGTGGGCCAGCTCGGGTGGGCAATCCCTGCCGAGGTCGGCTCGACGCGGCTCCGCCAGAAGACCATCTGCGTCGCGCGCTTTACGTACTACATCGTCGGCCTGCTGGCCAGCACCGTTCAGCCGTATCTGATGAACCCGACCGCCTGGAACCTCAAGGGGACGACGGGGTTCGTCTGGGGCGGCTCGGCGTTCGCCACCTTCGTCTGGGCTTACTTCCGGCTTCCCGAGACCAAGGGGCGCACGTACGAGGAGCTGGACTTCCTCTTCCACAACAACGTTCCGACCAGGGACTTTGAGAGCACCGAGGTGGAAATCTTTGACGGCGGCGAGAAGATCTTGTCTCCTCCTTCTCCTTGACTTCTTGACTCGAGCACTCCTTTGGAGATTTTGTGCACCTGACACTAGTTCCATTTATTAGCCATCTTGTCGATCCACATCTTTTCTCATCTTTTCTCCCTGACGCGCCCCTCTTTTAGATCTCAACTGTATCTATGGGCCTGCATCTTCATCTAGGTTCAAGGGTTTACAGAGATTGCCATGAGTCAACCCCCCCACTCTTCAGCACCCCCCACGATAAATCTAGTGTATCTGAATTATCTAGTAAGGCTGAAACTTGTATTATCATGGCATCAAGGGGTTGTTGATAGTTAATTAAATGAAGTGGTGGTGGTCTTAATGGCATTATTAATGGTATGCCGAAACGTGGGGGCTCCGAAGGGTGGGTAGGTAGACTTATAATTAGCCCGCCTAGGAAATGTTGAGACAAACCCCGTGTCAGGAGCACCCAACTGCAAAGTACGCAAGAGCACGAATTGTGCAGTTGACCTAGCTGTAGCCGCTACGATCGGCAAGCCCGTTGATACTGTTGCCAAGTGAACAGGTGATGCCGATAGGTTTGGGGCTAAGTGATGTCTAGTAGTACAAGAAAGTAGCCGGGTCTTGGCAGATCGAAAATAGATGAACAGATCTAAGGAATTGAAATGCAATACATTAGAGTTCAAGTTGGTGATTATTCATTAATATCTATCTATATAAACTAGTAGGCGTCACTCGTCTAGACAAATCCTCTTCATACCACATTGGACAACAACTAACAATCACACTTCACTACAACATTCACACTTCACTACAACATTCACACTTCACTACAACATTCACGACTGCAACAACAATAACCCTCTACTGCAACAATGAAGCTTTCTATTGCTGCCCCCATCTGCCTGCTCTTCGCTACAGCGGTTAGCGCGGAGTCTTTTGTAGGCGTTGCCCCCTTTCCTCCTATCCTCTCATATAAACTATGAAGACTAACTAACACACTTAATCACTAACAGTGTGGCTCTACGCCTGACTGCTGCTGGAAAGATCTCGAAGCATGTGAGAAGAAGTTGGGCGGAAGGTGCTTCGCAGGCGCTAGATTTCAAACTGAAAAGGGTCACTTTTGCCAGGATAACAATGTCACACTGGCGCAGTGCGACGCCGACTGCTGCTCGGTCTCCAGGAAGGTCGGCATTGGCTGCTAATCTGCTCTTGTTTATCATTTTGGGGAAATTTATAGGCAGTCACTATGGAATTAAACGCGTTGCTTATTGCTTACCGTTCTGCTTTGACAACCCCGGTGAATGACCAGCTCCTCCAAACATAAACGTCCAATAATGGCGCTATGCTAACAGGAAGTCCCTGCTGACAACCAACCTGCTTATTCAGAAACCAGGGGAGTTGCGGATGTAACGTTCGCGCTAGCTCGATCAGGCATGTTAAAAGTCCGCAGCGTCCGCTATCTATCCAGAAGCAGGAGTTGTTTATCTCCGAGCCCAAGCAGTGGTGTCGATCAGCTGCAATGACAGCTTAGAAATCGTCCACTCCATTAGTCATGCCATAGTATTACTGTCCAGCATTGTCCCCTCCTGCAGAGAGGCTCTCCTTCGAAACCCCCTCCGCAGGAGGGGATTCTCCACGTGATGGATGGAAATGGCTAGGGATGTCTCGATAGATCCATTGGGATTTGCTTTGCTCGTGGCGGACATTAAATAGAGGCCACCGCCGACCCAGACGGACGTGAAGATGACGACCAGATAGAGCAGTATCAGCATTAGCAATACCAACAGCACTTATATCCTGCATACACCTTGAAGCAGCCCAGCATCGCCACCACATCAAAGGAGCAATCAAGCACAAACCCATCATCACAATGTCTGGACAGCAGGGACGCAAGATCGCCATCGTCGGCGCCAGCGGCACCATCGGCGGCGTCACCCTCAACGCCCTGCGTGAGAAAAACATCCACACCATCACCGCCGTCACCCGCGCCGCATCGTCCGCCACCTTCCCCGCCGACGTGATCGTCAAGGCGGGCGACTACGCCGACGAGGAATTTCTCCTCTCAGCCTTCCGCGGCCAGGACGTCGTCGTCCTCCAGCTCGGCATGGATGGCTTTATGTCCGTCCAGCCGTCGCTCATCCGCGCGGCGGCCAAGGCCGGCGTCAAGTGGGTCCTCCCTACCGAGTTCGGCTCCGACCTGGTGCCGTCCAAGCTGCGGGACGCCAGCCCCCTCCTCGCGATCAAGGAGCAGTTCCGCAACCTGGCCGAGGAGCTCGGCATGAGCTGGGTCGCCGTCGTCAACAACCCCTGGTTCGACTGGTCGCTCGAGCGGGGCCTCTGGGGCATCGACATCAAGGGCCGCTCGGCGCGGCTGTTCGGCGACGCCGTGAAGCTCCCCACGACGACGCTCAGCAACACGGCCAAGGGCACGGCGGGCCTGCTGAGCCTGCCCGAGGCCGAGCTCGAGACGTTCCGCAACCGGCCGCTGTACCTCAAGTCGTTCTACATCACGCAGCGGGAGATGTTCGACAGCGTCCTGCGCGCCACGGGCACCGAGGAGAAGGACTGGAAGGTCGAGGTGCTGGACATCGCGCCGACGGTCGCCGACGCGGAGGAGAAGTTCAGGCAAGGCGACCAAGGCGCCGTCTTTGTCGCGTTCTACGCCAACCACATGCGCGAGGGCCGGGGTGGCGACTACAACGCCAAGGTCGGCGACCTGAGTAAGCTCGGCATTGCGGAGGAGAATCTGGACGAGGTTGTCAAGAAGGTTGTTCAAAAGGTCGAGGGCCAATAGATACAGCGTGGCCGTTTGTATTCTGTGGCTAGCGCGAAGGCTCATTACATGTAGCGATCAATATACTGTGTGACGACAAAAGAAGATTTTTGGTTGCCATTGCGAACCACAGCTTATATACCATGACCGTTACTCCCCCTCCTTGATTAAACAAGGGGGAGACTCAGCTGTTTCCAAGAGACAAGCAGTTCATCTTTTGCCGGAGACCAGAGAGCGAAGGCTGAAGAGAATTTGTGTTGAAATAGAAGTAGAAAAAAAGCATTACTGTCGGGATGCTAGGCATCTCACAGAGAACGGGCCGGCCTAAGACCACGTGATTTACCTTAGATTGCCTGGCATATATCTCAATAGTGCTAGCAATAACTACACTTGTTGAATAGACTCTTATACGTGCATGTACGATAAAACAAGGGGTGAACCAAAGATCTATTATCCGTGACTATCTTTCCTAAGACTAAGTGTTGCCTAGTGTGCTAGCCTTAAGTACTTCGTACAAGCGAGTCAGTCTGGTATAATAAGTCTTTGCCCTTCGTACCCGAGGTCTGAGTAACCAATATGGTGGACCTCTTATTTCAGTGTCTGAGTCGTAATGACTGTGTCGGGTTTGTCGTACGATCATGTGACATTGTTATTCCAACAATACTCCTTATGCTCCTTCTCTTCTTTAATACCTAGTAATATACTGAAGTAACTACTATATAAACCTAACTAATTGGATCTTGTGACACTGGCAATTTTCTCACGTCGCTAGGGACAAGGGCCGCACTGAGCGCATTAGATCTCAGCAAGGAGTTCGTTCTAAATCGAACGACACTGAGAAAAGTGCCGGAGCCAAAGTTGAGCGGAAGGTTCATGTCGTTGAACCAAGATTCATCGACCGTCGTGTACTGGTTATCACTGTCGACAAAGAGCCAAGGTTGGAAGCAAGAGTTACTGCATGTGCGTGGTTGTTCGTTGTGGATGTCACGAAATATTCGACGTCTTTCGAGGCGGTAGCCAAACGAAAAGGCCGGGCCGAGAATCTTCGGGTCCATGGAGAACCGGGATGCCAAGGCCACCTCGTATTGATGAGTAGCACGAAGAACATTACCGACGGCGTGGGCGGCGGGAGGGCGCAAGTCCGTCGCGTGATGCGGGACATCTTGCCACAGGTAGTAGGCCTGGAGAGGATGGCCGTGTGGCGAGAGGGTGAGATGTTTCGAGGAGTGGACCTTGAGGTCTTTCATCACACTCAGGCGGCCAGACATCCACTTCAAAGTAGAAGTAGAGAGGTTGAATTGGGTCTCAAGATCCGGGGGTAAACCGGTACCGGACCAACCGAGATTGAAATATGTTGAGCGCCAAGAACTGTGGCACGCCTTCTGGTGCATATTCGACCAACCAACGATGTTGTCTGTGGGAACGGCGGTGGCTCCAGGGATGTCCGGAGCGATACCGTCGAGGGTGTTTTGGCTGTTACCCCCGGATACGTTGTCCGCTTCATTACAAGCGTATGCTGTGTACACGCCAGGAGAAGGGAGTTGCGCGTATTTCCACCAGTTGCTTTGATCGTTCGCATGTGTATCGTTTGTGAACCAACCAGCTGCGACAGTATCGGAGTCTCGAGAGAGCAGCGTGTGAGGCTGCAGGCGGAAGCGGAACGCCTCACCGCCTTGTTGAAAGTTGCCCATATTGGAGAGATATTGAGCAATGTGGCTAGGAATGTGGTATTCACCGCTAGTACCCATGAAGTTCAGGAAATTCTTCTGCTCGGTTGTGAGGTTGTTACCGTTTGTATCTTGCAAGAAGAGAGCGCGGTACCACCACATTGTCATGCAGTAGTATCGAAAGAGACCAATGGGGATGTGCTTTCCACCAGTAGAGTAATGTAATTGGATGAACACCCAGACTTGGGTGACCAAGTCGTTGAAGGGCTGAGCATCGACCGTAAAGACATTCTCGATGACCCTTCGATGAGATGAGAGGTCGATGTCACTCCACCCGGAGAGGGGAATGGTGCTCGAGATGGGCTTCGTGACCTTGCCCGTGGCGGATTGGCCACCTTTTGGCATATGAACTGCTCCCTGAGGAGCGTCTTTGTCCATAGTGGCCTTGGAAGGTCGCCTTTAGCGGCGAGCGGCCTTGGAGGGGTTGTTTTCAGCAGGCGACTGTCGTCCGAGCGGTCGTTGAGGTCGTTTTCGCGCAGTGCTTGAAGATGGGAGAACTTGTCGCCGGAGAGAATGGTGCAAGCTAGCCGAACGCGTGCTTACAAGGAAGTGTGAGTGCCTATTGGATAGAGCTCTTAACCAATAAGAAACTGGATGAAATATCGGAATGATAATCTGCCATTGCGCAAACACAACGTATGAAGTTGTCGTGAGGGACTGCGGATCACGGTCCAGAATATGAAAGTCACTGAAGTTAATCTTTTGAGTGTAGGGTTAGGTATGATCTCGTCAATCCAACCGATAGGACCCCTGAACTTGATGATGTTACTTGATCATTCAGGCTTATTCCCGCCAGTATGGAAGAACTAACTGAAAGACTAAGTTCTCTATATATGTCCGCTCGGTTGTTCAATTCGGTTTTCATTCCCGGGCCTCCGGGAAAGCCCCCAGACGGAGAAAACGGTGTCGAAGATCCAGACCGACGCAACCGACTCCGTCAAGGCCGCCAATCATCGAGGAATTTCCCTCCACGTGTGGCGGGCAACCCGGATGATCTCCGTCGAGATTTTCGATCTATTGAAGTGTTCCCGCCGGTCTAGTGCCCATTCGGAAGCTGGCAACCGATAAGATGAGGGGTCTGCGCTGTTCGCCCTGCGGTCCCCCCTGAGCATTCAGTCATCATCAGAAGTGAACGTTGCCATGTTATTTCAAGGTTTCTTCAATGGCCAATCACGACGTTGGCATTTACCCACGGGCTTGCATTTATAGGGAGAAGAGGAAAAAGAAGAAAAAGCTTAAAGATTGGAAAAAGAAAAAAGAACCGAGCTGCGATGTAAGCTCCGAAGCTCTTACGCGACGCTGCATTCCGTGTGAATACTAAGGGCTCATAAAGGGGGATCATTTTGCCCGTTGGCCACGGAGACGTGTAGCCTGCTCCCTCGATAGGTGCTTGATACTTCACTCGCAGTCCACTTACACACGGCATCGTAAGAGTAAAGAGACGAGGCCCGATCCCACCATGGTCCAGCCAATCTTCGCCATCCTGGCCCTGGCCGCCTCGGCGTCGGGGGCCTTCACCGGCAACCTCAACTACTTCTCGCCGTCCAAGCACCACGCTTCGCTCGGCGTGTCCATCAACAAGGTAGCCAGGCGCACGTACGCCAACTCGCACTGGGACCCGACCCGGCTCAACTTCACCCACGGCGTGGCCTCGGGCGATCCGTTCGAGGACAGCGTCATCCTCTGGACCCGCGTGGCGCCGTCGGTTGACAACGACCAGAGCAACGTGACTGTGAGCGGCTACGTGCCCCTGTACGATCACAGCAACGAGCCCTACGTCGAGAAGAGCGACTCGCCCGTCTGCGTCGACTGGAAGATCAGCACGAGCAAGACGCTCGACCCCGTCGTGGACGGAGGCACCGTCTACACGAGCTCCGACGTCGACTACACGGTCAAGGTCGAGGCCAGGAAGCTAGCTCCCTTCACCGTGTACTGTGAGCCGCCCTGTCCCCGATCCCCCGCCCGTGTATGTGTTCAGGGCGCTGACGCGCAGGATTCAAGATTACCAGTTCAGCGTGTGCAACTCCAACAACACGTCTCCCGTCGGCCGCACCAAGACGATCCCGGCCAAAGACTCCAAGGTCAATACGCCTGTCAAGCTTGCCGTGTACTCCTGCAGCAACTATCGTATGTCGCTCTCGCCCTTTTCTTTGCGAGCGACCCTTGAACTGACCCTGCCCCTTGATAACAAGCCTTTGGGTTCTTCAACGCGTACGGAAACCCCGTGCGGAAGGACTCGGTTGACTATGTGATTCATCTTGGCGACTATATCTATGAGTACGCAAATGGAGAGTACGGTTGGGGCAACTCTCTGGGGCGCATCCCCCTTCCAGACCGTCAGATCTACACGTACGTGGTGCTCTTCGTGTTGACCACGACGGTTTCTAACCGAATCGCAGTTTGTACGACTACCGCAAACGTTTAGCAACTTACAGGACCGACCTGGACCTGATTGCCAGCCACCAGAGCTTCCCTTGGATCCCCGTTTGGGATGACCACGGTACGTGTTGGACCAAGGCCGCCACTCTGGGTCGATACTGACTCGGAACAGAGGTAGCGGACAACACGTGGAGAGACGGCGCTGCCAAGCTAAACAACACCGAGGGCTCGTTCATCGCCGACGGAGGTGTCTCGGTCGATCAGCGCAAGATGAACGCCGTGCGTGCCTATTTTGAGTGGAGTAAGTTTGGGCTTTCTTGGTTGACTTCTCACACACGCTGACGGCTCCAAGTGCCCATCCGTCAAGTCGACATGGACGACAACCTCCGAATCTGGAGAGAGTTTAACTTTGGCGACCTGTTTGACCTGGTCATGCTTGACACCCGCCAGTACGACCGCGCTGTAAGTCGGATACCCCGTCTCTCAGGGTGACGTTCCTGACCGGGGTGGCTTCAGATCACGGACGTCTACACCAACACCGACTACATCCACGCCATATCCAACGACGCCAGCCGCTCGCTGATGGGTCCCCGCCAGGAGGCGTGGTTCTACAAGACGCTCCGCGACAGCTCCTCCCGCGGAGCGGCGTGGCGCGTCATCGGCAACCAGATCGTCTTCAGCCGCATGAACGAGAGCGCGGCCTTGGGCGACGAGAACCCGCTCAACTACGACGCCTGGGACGGGTACCAGGCGAACCGCAACCGCACCTTCCGGGTGCTGTACGACGACAACGTCGACAACAACATCTTCCTCGCCGGCGACTCGCACGCCTCGTGGGTCTCGGACCTCGTCTGGCTCGGCGAGCACGACTACGACCAGGCCACCGGCGCCGGCTCCGTCGGCGTCGAGTTCGCCGGCTCCGCCGTCAGCTCGCCCTGCCCGATCGGCCAGAACACCTCGCTCGCCGCCGCCAACAGCGCCTCGGCCTGGCTGACCGGCGCGAACCGCGAGCTGCAGTGGCAGGACCTGTACTACCGCGGCTACTACGAGCTCAGCATCGGCTACGACGCCGTCAACGCCTCCTTCTTCGGCATCCCCACCACCCGGGTCATGCAGGGCTACGAGATATCCCTCGCCAACTTCACCGTCCTGGCGGGCGAGAACAAGCTGCACCGGTGGGACGGCTCCGTCGTCGCCGGGGGCGTTGTCGAGAGCGGTAGCTTGAAGAACGGTGACGTCGTCCAGACGAACTTGACCCACGACACGGCCACCGGAGAGTACCTTACGTACAGCCCTCTATGAGTGCGCCGGCGGATCTTGGATAGATGGATGCCTTTCTTTGTATGATCTGCGCGTCTCACCATTACTTAATAGCGATTTGCTGAACGAGCCAAGCACTGCATCCTGTTCGCCTGAAGATGAGTGAGTCCCCTTGCCACAGGCGCTGTGCAATTTCTATAACTGTACGGCAGTGTCTTTCTTATGGGTCAGACCAAACCGAAACCGTTCTCACACAGCATCACTGGGTTTTTAAGTTTGGAGATCCTCACGAAGATAAGGATGATCATGAGCATGGAATTCTCGTGAATTTCAAACCCCAGAAACACGAAGCTGAAGAAGACGTGAAACATAACCATGGTATTTAATCATACGCAGGATATCTGAAAAAACAACAATGCCACCTGGACCAGCATGCTCGTGATGTAACCTAGAAAACCCCATGTCCTAACCAAATGACTCCTATTCATCCTTCCCCAAGAAATACACTTCCTGTCCTCTAGTTGCCAATGAGCTTGCTGTTGAACACATTGGCGGCGGTCGCGTCCTGGGTGGCGGCGGCCGCCGCAGCCTGGGCCGCCTTGCAGTTGCTGATGGTGGCGGCGGAGGCCTTGCAGCTGTCCTGGAGGCGCTGGCAGATGAAGCCGGCGATGACGCCGATCTTCTGCGCCGAGCCGTGGGCGAAGTCCTTCTGGTTGTTGGCGATGAAGGCGGACTCGCCCTGGCGGTCGGCGAGGCCGGCCTTGAAGGCGATGGAGGGGTCGCTGCAGGAGCCGAAGTTGCCAGCGGCGGCCTGGCGCTTGGTCAGACCGGCCTGGCTGCGGCACTGGGTGTTCTGGACGTCACACTGGGAGACGCCGCCGGAGAGCTGGCCGCTGTTGGCGGCGCGGGCGCAGGCGTTGTGCTGGACGTCGCAAGAGCGGCCGAGGGCGGCGCTCTTGCCGACGAAGGTGTCACCGTTGACGGAGAACGGGCGGTCACCGGTGCTCTGGATGACCGGGGGAGGGAGGCCGCCGAGGGTGCCGGTGAAGGTCTGGACGTTGGTGCCAGCGGCGGCACCAGCACCAGAATCAGCGCCGGCGGTGGCGTTGTTGGCGTCCGCGGCGGCGGCGTTGTTGTTGTTGTTGTTCTTAGCCTTGCAAGAGGCGCCGTTCTTCTTGTTACCGCTGTTGGCGTTGTTGTTGGCGTTGTTGTTGGCGGCGTTGCCAGTTGCGGGAGCGGCGGCGGCGCCGCCTCCGGCAACCTTGAAGTTGGCCACATCGGCGACGTCAGCGGCCTTCAGCTCGCCGGTGCCTCCGGTGATGGTCGGGGTAATGCCCTGGACGGCCGTGGTGATCTCATCGGGGGTGGCGTCGAGGATGAGCTTCTTCTGAGTGAAGATGCAGCCGGTAGGGTCGTCGGCGTTGTCGCAGGTAACGCCCTTTCCGCTGCCGTCGGCCTTGTCGCCGGGCGCGAAGGTGCCGCTCATGAGGGCAAGCATGGGGTCGCCGCCGATCGAGGCAAGCTGCTTCGCAAGCTCGAGGGTGACGGCCTTGTTGTTGGCGGCCGCGCCGTCGGAGGCGGGGTCCTGGTGCTTGTTGACCAGGGCCGCGATCTCGGGGTTGACGGCCTTGTCGGTGCAGGCCGCGCTGGCCTTGCCGACGCCGGCGGTGTTGCGCTCGATGGCCTGGTAGACCAGAGCGGCGGACATGCCGCGGATGTCGTTGGCCGCCTTGGCGTTGGTGAAGGCCTGGTCGGCCGTCTCCTGCTGCAGGCAGGCGAGGTTGGTGACCTGGCCGGCGCCGGCCTTGGCCGCGGAGTCGCCGAGGAGGCCGAAGACGGGGTCGGAGATGGCCTTGGGGTTGTTCTTGGCCAAGAACTCGCGCGTGATGGTCAGGAAGAGCTCGTGCGAGTGTTCCTGGGGGACCTCGCGCTTGGAGACGCGGCGGAGGTGCTGGGGAGCGCCGGCCACGAGACCGAGGAGAGCCGAAGAGGCGAAAGCGACAGTTTGGTACTTCATCTTGTCCGAAAGTGATTTTTGAAAACAAAACAAGTCTGGGTCTTCTATCTGCTGTGGAGCAAAGGGATACTGGGAGAAGAGTGGCTAGAAGAACGCAAGTTGAAAAAGATCGATTGCAAGCAATGCAAAGAATGGAAGAGCTCACGGAACTCGGAGTAGAAAAGAATGAATGAAACGAAGTGAGTGTTGTGTGAAGTTGTGAAGCTATGGGCAGGAACGAAAGATCTGCTCATGGCAGGGAGATCAGTCCGGTTTATATGGAAACGAACGGACGAGAAACATGATCAGAGCAACCCCTGGTATGTCACTGAACATCGGACGGTCCAGAGCATAGCATGTTGATCAGCCAGCATTCATTACCCGTCGGCTGAGGCGTGGCTCGAGGAGTTCGGACCCTCGACCCCGTCTCCGGGGTGAGAGGCCGGGGGACCAAGGCGCGTAAGGCAACTTGAGACGAGTTGAGTCGGTTGAACCGGCTTGGGGATATTGCCAGGTCCAGGAACTTGGCGAACCCGAATGAGTGGTCCGGCATGGGCCAGGGTTGAGGTATTACCGCAACGAGTTACCACTTCACGGTTAAGCCAGCCACTCCACGAGGCGAACCTGACGCGAATCCAGGCTTGGAGAGAGCCCTGCGTCAATCATGGCGGTATGGCTCGCGTGGCCCGCGGATATTCGACTGCGCTGCGACCAATCATGAGCGGGTCTCGGCAAGCCGGCCGGACAAGACGGTGTGAAGTAAAGGATGAGCACGATGATCAGACACACCCAGCCGCAAGTTGTCCTGCGTTGAGTTTCGCCAGGGATGAAGGCGGTTGTGTTTTGGGTTGGGGGGGGGGGGATCTTGTCCTGACCTACATATTGGTACGCGCCCCGGGGCAGAAATGCTTAGCTGCTCAAGAGACCAATGGGAAACCTCCTACGGTCTCCGGATCACGGGGATGCCGTATGGTCGCGGTGGGTAAGGGGTCACTTTTCATTTCTTCAAGGCTTAGCGCAGGGGGTTTCTACAGACTATCTTTGCCGCGGCTTTCTAGAACGGCCGAATACTTGCGCCTCTGGCAGACAGACTGCACTTCAAAAGAGTTTCGCTACCCCAGAAACGGTGTCCGGGGGACAACAAGCTCACCTATTTTGGCATCTCGCGCCGAATCCTCTCTCTGGTGCCACTTACCCCCCGGTCTGCCAGCGGCATTCCATCTTTTGCACGCGAACATACTCCAGGTGATGTTCGTACTTGATTGTTTGTCATGGTAGCGGGGAGCCGGAAGACCATGGGCCGGTGAAAGCCAGTCAGTCCCTTCTGGCATTCTCTAGAATGAGGCAAGGCATCCGCTGTCATCGAGGCGCAGAGATCATGATTTCGTCCAGACTCATGCGCGCACTGAGAGTGGATCTACACCTGATGCCTGTCTTAAGATCTACTGTTTCAGAATATCAGAGCCTTCAGACGCACCAGTGCCACCCTGTTAGGATTTCTGACCCCATCACCACGCGGTCTGGACCACCCTTGCGTGTCATCCCTTGGTTGCATTGACAGGGCAGCGGCTGCGGGATGTGGTGGACGGGCAGGCAAGTGAATTCAATGGTAGGCATGTCGTCCACCTCATCCGCTCCCAAGTGACGCGATCTACCTCTCATCTTGGATACCGGCTTAGAGAGATTGGTTGAGAATCCCTACTGCGTGACTCGAGGTTCGTCGCATGTGCATGAGCGCAAACAAAATTGACAGTGTTGAGATGACGGGTTGATTCAGGCACTGAAGGCGGATCAGGATCAGGAACTCTCGGTAACTTCAGGTCTGCCGCCCTTCGCCGGAATCTAACCTCAATCAGGTTAGTAACTAATTAGACGATCACAAAAACCCGGAAGAGCAACTCTAATGTCGTTTCCCACGTAGGTTACCTACCATACCTGTATGTCCCCATGCTTAATTTGCGAGCCTTAGCGTCCGTCCCGTCTGATTAATAAGTTCAGTTCTGTCAAGCAATGGTCTTAATATCTATTATTTAACGCCGTTCATCGCTAGGGGACGACCCTTGGAGCAGCAAGCCACGCTTGGCATTTCTTCAGCGCAGGAGAGTCGAACATGGCCCATCGACAAGTGCATATTTCGGCGTCCTGATGATTATGGTTAAACGAAATTTGACAAGAAGGAGAGCGTGTTATATCGTTTCAGCTGCTCTATGGGAAGCAAGCTGGCATCTGGCAGTCCCGAGGGGGGTTAGCTTATGCTGAATCCATACCGTATAGCCGGCACCTCCCTGCTCCTATTATCACGGTGACACCCAAAGTTTTGCTTTGTTCGGACCCCAACTTCTCGCTTAGTAGTACAGGCTTCTGAGCCGTGGTTCTGAGTATCGCCCAACATTTCGCTATACCTAGACCAGGGCTTGCATCCGATATATGGGTCAAGCGGAGTCTGTAACAAGGTTTGTTGCCGCGGCACAGAGTAGCAAGCTCTCTTCACGAAGCCCTTGTCCTTGTTGTCATTTTGCTGCGTGTGCTCTGCTGTACAAATGCAGTCTTGCCGCCGCTAGCCTTCGTGGGTAGAGACCTCTTTTTGCCATTGGTGTTCGAATCCGGTGCGAGACTTTGGTGGGTTTTAAATGGGTTTGAAGACTTTCAAAATGGTTTAATTGACTTTAAGTAGATGGGCTCCCCTCGTTTCCTCGCGGCTAATCAAGTCGAGGCCCCTTGTATCTCCTATTCGCGTAACCAAACCAGTTTGCCACAGAAAAGAGAGCCATTACACCCAGTACAACGATTGCATAATCTTTTACTGAATCAGCCAGAATCATCAGCGGTATAGGGGGGTGAGCAGGGGAGGGGTGCGTACTCATGTTGGATGCAGAGACCGGCATAACCACAGGAAAGACGTAAAACACCAAGGCCAGAAGACCGTGAACTATCGTCAGAGAATTGGCGAGTAGCCCCGCAACGCCCGGCAGTCTGAATTTCCTCCGCGGCAGCACCTTCTCGAACGCCGCTGGTCCCCGGGCCCGGTGATAGAGGGCCAATGCCGCAGGGAACGCGAAGCTGACTTGCTGGAGGATGAGGCCGGTGGCGACAAGGGCGTTGAAGGCCGTCGAAGACCCGAGGAAGATGCAGCCGAGGGCGAAGACGAGAAAGAAGTTGACGAGAAGCGCGTTGACGGGGACCCCGAGAGTAGGATGCACTTTTCGCAGGAAGGAAGAGAAGACGATTGCATCGTCGCGAGCGAATGACCATGTCAGTCGACTGGCGGTCTGCAAGGCGCCTGTGCATGCAAAGCAGCCGCAAACCGAGAGAATGACCACAAAGGCGGTTGCTGCCGCGCTTGACCCGGTCGCTTGAGACCATATCTCGAGGATGGGGAGTCTGTAAAGCAACGAGGTCATTAGCACGGCTCCCGGAAGATGCGGGATCCGAAATTGTTTGCATGATGGCATATCGTCGTATCCACAGAAATGAGCATGGGGGAGGGGAAGATGAAACTATCTTACGGAGACGACAGCACGGGCTCAAGATCAGTGAAGCTATACAACATGGCCACGCTAAAGGTAAAGGCTGACACAAAGCCGATGGTGACTGTTGAGATCAAGGCCCTTGGGATCGCCGAGGACGCGTTCGTGCACTCTTCTGCCAGATGAACAGCACCGTCGAGACCCGAGTAGATGAAGTTGGGGTTGAGCAGCCCAGTCAAGAAGACTATCCCGCGCGACGACCACCCGCTCTCGTTGACGAAAGTGGTCCAGACGAAGGCGTCATCCTGCTTGTGCTCCGACCGCGCCAGACACGTAACGGTGATGACGACGAAGCCGGCGAGTGACAGGAAGACTGCAGGTTTCTGGTCAGCCCGGCGCGGGTTGCGGGGATTCGTCGATGCAGCATCCTACATCCAACATCATGGATCCATGCGGTACGCTTCATGAGGAAGACGTTGTACGCGGTGAAGGCAACGTTGAAAGCCTGAAAGACCAGAAAGATGTGCCAGGTCTCGGGCACATACGTCGGGTCGAGATAGGCCGCGAGGGAGAGAATGATGACGGGCATCTGGATGATGAAGCCGGCACCGTTCGCGATCCAGCCGAGGAAGTTGATGGAGCCGCAGCAATAGCTCTAAAAGGTCGTCATCATCACCGTGCTTCCATTCATATACCTTTAAGCGCACCACACCACGAGGGGTTCTAGGCGCGCGACTTACAAGACCGCGGCTGAGATGTCTCGGTGCCAAGATACTTGTCCAGTGGTACTGGCCCCCGGCAGTCGGGTAAACGGAAGCGATCTCGGCCATGCTCAGAGCGCAGGCACCCCCAAGCACAAAGATGAGTATGATGCCGTAGAGCAGTGTCACCGGCCCGCCCGAGGTGATGGATATGACGAGCGTTGCAGCGATCGCCGCCCAGCTGTTGCTGATGTTCCATCCCAGACCGACGATCCCCAGAAGCCCAATGTCTCTCTTTGCTGGTGACTCGAGACCGAGGCGACTGAGCTCTGCGTTCTCGTCGCTCGCGGTATCGGTCGAGACAACTGTTTCCGGATTGTTCAGCAGGTTTAATTAACTTTGATCTTCTTTTCCCCTTTCCGAGGGATCTGGCTGCGTACATCTTTCGTCGTCGTCGCCTCCACCATGTGCGCTGGCCTTGGGCTGCGCCTTGTAATCACCTTGGCCGGAAGCCGCTGTTGATAACGCCATGTCTGGCGGTTTGATGAGAGGGAGGGATTTCAAGAAGCCTTTTTCACAGCATCAAAGGGCGCGGCGACTTTTTGAATGATCAAGACCCCCCCCTCCTAGGGTTTTCTGTGAATCGTTCAAGCACGCACTAAGGTGCAAGAGGAAAGTGGTACGAAAATACGGTCGTATCGCAGGCGCTGCAAGGGTCGTCTGCAGTCATCTCAGTACCTAGCTCGGCTCCAAGCAACGCCCATACGAGAACCTAATTCGTGGCCAAGTTCTTAGATGGTCCGATCGAATGTATGTCGTTCACTCCAATGCAGTGTGACATAGCCTCAAAAACCTAGCCAATGGCTGTGATGCCACTGTCTGACAGCGGCATGGGTTGCATTCAGAGCTTGCCTCGATGAGGATTGGCATATGGATGCAGTTTCAACCGATTGTTAACCATCCCGGGTTTTACACAAATCTGGTTACGAAACCACACACACCAAGACTGCTGCGTTTGGTTTTTCCTATACGAGCTGCTTAGCCGAATATGTCCCCGAGAGGGACAGGTCTTGATTACCACTGTCTGCAAGCTGATCGAAATACACACAATGGTATGTGGAGAGAGGGGTGATGTGAGAAAGAACCGCCATACGAAACAAAACCAAATGGAAGTCGTCATCGAGAGAGCCACACTCGAGGCCGTGATCAGAGCTTCGGCTGAATGGATTTACTCGGTGATAGGGCAACGCCACGTAATTGCTAATGGCAACGCAAGGAGTGGCCATCGCAACAATCTCTTGCTTCAGCCGTGGCCCACGGCAAATAACTCCAAGCTCGGGTGATTGTGCAGAGCTTCGGCAAACGATGGAAAGACCCAGAAGCCTCACCGCCATCGTAACTGCGAGGACGAGTGCGTTGCATCGTTCAAAAATGTAGTTCATGTTTCTGCTGTGCAATGCAGATATCTTTGACGAGCTCTGTGACAGACCCTCATAAGCCGGTGCCATATCCCTTTAGTTGCGAACTGACCTCACTAACCCCCGTGAGGGGTAGGGAGGTCCTCTGGCTGGACCTCCACGTAAATAGTACTGTAAATGGAGGTATCTAAATCAGAGGTCATCATAATTATAGTGATAATTTTAATGATAATGTTGGTGATAATATTGAAATTAGTAGTAGTTGCTAATAAAATAACATTCTAAAACAATGTATTATCATGTAGGGTACAGGTAGAATACTAGTGCAATTTGGTTGGTGGCCAGTAAGTTAAGCCTATTTCAGAAGGCACTGCCACCACCGCCCACGTCCATAACCTATGCAAAAAACGCCCTTTTTGCCGCAAATCCACCATTGCCAACAGACGCCCACGATGCCTAAGATTAAGCCCTTATATTCAACCTTTGAAGAGCAACAGCGACGTATATAAATTTACTATTATTATAAGGGCATTATCTTGTAATTAAACAGGTTGCATAACATAATCAATTCTTAAATTAATGATAATTATTGCCTCTATTTTGCTTTAACTTTAAATTACTTAAATCTAAAGAGTTTTTAACTTAATATAACTTTCTGAACCCTGGCCTTCTTATGAGTTAGTTAGGCCGGAATTATGTTTTTGCTGGCGCTGATATAATGTATTCTGAAACAGGCTTAACTCACTGGCCAGTGGCCGCTGACTAAATCACACTGGTATTCTACCGCTACCCTTTTAAAAGACTAATATATTAGAGTATTGGAAATATAAATACTGTAATAGTTATATAATAAGGTTTATATTGAATGAAATTGCTCTATATACATAGGGAAGACGTCCAGGTATGATCGCACTGGACTTAAAGATAGGGTGAACCAAAGATATGTTATTCCGTGATTATCTTCTCAGTACACGAGTTGTCTGACTCCGAGTCGGAAGACGAGGATAAGTCACTGGCCAGTTCAGGCTCCAGCCGGCGACCTTTGTTAGATCTATGATTGATCACCATGCATCTTGATCAGCCTGATTACCAGTAAAACAGCAAGAACACTACACTGTTGATAAGTACCTTAACGTCTCCTAGTAGACTGTTTACACTATTGAAGAATACCTGGCTATAACAGTGCTATTCTAATAGTTTGAAAAGTGATAAAAGCACTTAAAGTAAAAATATAGCCTCTTATAGACCTTAATTTAGTATATTAAGTATAAGTATATTAATAGAATTTAACCTGACCTTCCGACCGGTTATCCAGCTGGAAGACTTTTATATGCTGGCGGGCCCGGGTTTCGCCGAGGGCTTACTGACTAATCGCCGATATCTGGCTTCCGATATTCCCTGGCATCCCGCCATTGACCCAAGGGACCGAATTCATTACAAAAAGGAGCTCAAGGTTTCTCTTTTCTTAGAGTCTTTACTGCTATCCAAGTCACATTTACAAATTATTATTATCACTTTATCTTAATCACTTAAGATGCGTTTCTCTATTACTACTCTTGCCTTAGCTATAAGTGCTGTCGCCTCCCCAGTACCAGACAAGGAAGACTATCTAGCATCCCGCGATGTTCTACAACAACTAAAGCCAAGAGCTTGCGTACAAAGAGACAGTTGGTGCAATTGGAAGACAGTTTGCTGCTTCCCTAACGTATGCAAAAGTAACCGGTGCGCGCCAATGTTTAAAAAGCCGGTCCACCCTATGGTACGTAAAGTTAGAAGCTAATGTATTTATTATCTACTAACAATAAAACAAAAGCCACATGAATAGCTACAGTGTGCTATAGGATGCTATACAGAGAGCAGCATGTCACGAGCAGGTCAGGACAACCAACTGCGCTACAAAGCAAAAGCTTCAGTAATGATGCGCCTGCATCATTATCTCCTGTTCTGCAATATATAGTCACGTAACCGATCGGGTCGTAACACAGCACAAGCGCTAGTAAAGTGTCAAATGTGGCGGAATTACACGGAATGTCACGGAGAAACCACGGAGTATTCGCCGTAGGTTCGCAGGAGGATCGCCCTACTTCGGGGGTGAAATATGCCAATTAGAGAGCCAGGATTAAGTCAGGACTCTGTATCTTAGACTCCGCCAGAAATAGGGGTTAGAAGGGTTTCTACATAGAACATATAATAAGAGATTACTAACTTGCGTATATTATAATCCCTACGATTAGACATAAAGGATCTCAAGAGTATTAACGTTCTAGTTATATTTTTTATGTAGTATACTCTTTACAGGTTTATAATATTTAGTAAACGACAGAGAATCTAGTTAACGCTTTATTTTACTATAACTTTAGCTACAGAGGTAAACTTAGTAGCATAAAAGGTAATGGGGTTAGTGAGGTCTGCTTGCACTTAAAGGGATAGGCTCCTATTCATTGAGTCACTGGGTAACATGAACACTAGTCTTTTTTTTTCCTTCTTTCTTTCTTTATTTCTTTTTTTTCCCGTGTTTCTATTCTCGAGAACTTGTTTCTTGATTAATATTAAGAGCTAGGTATATTTCTGTAATAATTCGCTAGATGCATCGAGTTATAGAAACTCCATCAACGACTGCCCCCCCTCCATCTTATCAAACTCCTCTATGAAACACTCAATGACACTGAGAATGCCCAGGGCGGCGCCGAACTTCATCGGAACCTCCTTCCCGTTATGATAGGAAGGATGGTCTTTCAGTTTGCCGCCTTTTTGTCCCTTGCGGCGCATAGGAAGCTCCCTAGGCAGCGGGTAAAACGGGAGCCCTGCCCCCTCCTCCTTCGGGTCTTTTTCCAACAGGTGCATCGCCTCGAGGTACGGCGTGTAGCTCTCCCCGTCTTTCAGGCTGCCCTGGTGGAGGAGGTTGAACATGCTCCAGGCCGCGCGGACGACGCTCTCGAGGGCGCCGACGACCCAGGCGTGGTGCGTGGAGGCCGCCTCGCCCACGAAGTACAGCTGCCCGAAGGCGTTGGGCTTCGTGATGGCCGGGTAGAGGTCCCAGAACTGGCACGGCCCAAAGTACGCGAACGCGCCCGCCGTGTGGGGGTCGCGGTACCAGTCGTACGCGTGGTGGGTGTCGTAGAGGCCGGTGATGAGGGTGAGCGTGTCCTCGTAGGGGCTTGCCTTGCCGGAGTGCAGCATCGCCACGTCGTGGAGGAGAACATTCTTGAGCTCTTCCTCCCCCGCCGGCGAGTCGGACGATATCAGGCTGGCGATCCGCTGGGCCTCTTGGCCCCACGTATAGGACACCAGCAGCACGGCGGGCTCGTCGACGGGGTCGTGGATGTTGTAAGACGGATAGACGCAGACCTGGAGTGGGAGATCGGTCCGCGCGAGACCGCCCTGCGTGATATTAAAGGGCTCCTCTCTCCACCACGCCTTCCTGAACATCATGCCCACCTTGCACGAAGCGCCGTAGCCCAAGCAGCGTATGGCTTGCTTGGTGTCCCATAGCAGACCTGCTTTCGACAGGTCCATGCGACCCATCGACCCAAGAGTCGTAGAGTTGAAAACGGTAAAGTATCTCTCATCCCTTTCCGCGCCGCGGCTGTCGGGCTCCGCCTTGGTATCGCGGATCTTGAGGGTGAGTCGTTCCGCCTGGTCCCGGTTGGGGCTGGCGTGGGCGTCCATGGCAACGACCTGGCTGTTGAACTGGATGCAGTCCGGGTTCTTGAGCTTCTTGCGCATCGCCTCGGCGATCTTTTGCGCGCCGCCGTCCACGCACCACCAGTGATCGTTGACAGGCTTCTCGGTGTCGAAATCCAAGTGTTCTAGGACGGCTTCCGTGAGGGACTGGTCATACCATCCGGTTCCACTGCAAAATGAAGAGTGAGCGAGGACACGCGTTGCCGCAGAATGTATGGCTTACTAGGTTGCCGTTTCCATCCATTGAACGGTAGGGTAGCTATATCCGGGCCCCGTGATCCCCAGGGACGGGTTTTCTTTGCTAAGATATCGCTGTTAGCTTGGGCACCGGACGCCGAACTGGTCTCTGTCATCCTTACGAGAGCAGGAATTGGCGAACGCTCATCCGGTCCGACTGCCGTAGCATTTCCCAGAACAACTCCTCGTCGCCTGGCGCCTTGGCTTCGCTAGTCTTGACCGAACTAGCATCGAGCGAAGGGTCGGTCTTGCGCTTGTCCAGGCCGTCCTTCACGGCCTCGATGTATGGACGGATGGCTTCCTCGAAGAGTTTGCTGGGGTCCATTTTAAGCAGGCTACAACGGCGCGAGAAGAGATTAGCCCGAATCTCTCAGACTATTGAAACACGACACCAGCCGTAACTTACTCCTCGGGGATTCTTTGATCTTCTAGGAGGCCCTTGTTGAGATCGTAGGGGTCTACGACCCCTTCCTTTTCGTAGACACGGCCGACAGTGCGGCGGTCGTTGAACAGCGAGGGGCAAACATCTTTGGTATCCTCCATGAAGTACGGCACGAGAACGGGAGGGTCTTCGGGCCGCTTGCGGGGGCTCGGCTGTCCCGCTGCTATCTTCTCGATGCCCAAGAATTTAAAGAGACGGAAAGTCCTGCGCCCATCAGTCAGTATTGTGTGCCATCTCGGCCTTGGCGCGTGTACATGCCTGTCCATGACTGTGTTATCGGGGAAGCGCATGGCGCCGACATCATAATAGTCGTGCACCCGCTTGGGCGGGTCATCGAAGTAGTGCGTGAACAATCGTCCGCCGAATCGCGTCTTGTCAGAGGCCTCGAGGATGTCGTAGTCGATCTTGAGACCTTTGACGTTCTCGCACACCCAGTCGAGCAAGAGGGCGGTGAACAGCCCGGCGACACCGGCTCCCACGATGCCCACCCTGAGCTCGCCGGCCTTCTCCGGGGTAAGGCCTCCGGTAGTGACTTTCTCGGTGAACTCGGCGAGGCCAGCAACGTCGTTGGGAATCGGCATGCCAGTTTTCATGTCACGCAGCCTCGATGACACCAAATGGAGGTCACTCTCGAACTTTGTCCGCGACACATAACGAGCCCACTGTGACTTGTATGAGTCAACGGGTTCAGATACTTCGGTCGACATAGTGAAGACTTTGGAGGATTAAGTTAATGCAAAATCGATGCGAACTGGTAAATGACAGCTACCGGTAATCAAGGCGGAGTCCAGGCTGGAAAATAAGAGGATCTCCTTGACATTTATAACAGCCAGGCTCGAATCCTGTTCCGAGGCTCTGGATATCAGAATAATAACACAACCCAAACACGGCAGGCGGACTCACCGCCAGCCAAGTCTCAGATATCTAACTTCAGCTCTCGTTAGTTCCGCCGCGCGCGGTACAGACTGCGCACTGCAAGAGCGTTTTCATCCATGCCGTCTTCCCCTTCGTAACCCTGACCTATGACCGTTGATCGAAGTTCTGAACAAGAATGAGAGCACAGCAGGCAGACGGCAGTAGCTAGACGATATTGCATTTTGCGGCTGGCTGGCCACTTGGAGCCTTTCTCCCCCAAGACAAATCAGTATCGGGTGAGCTAGCCAAAGCAAGTTTAGATGGAGGCGCCAAAAATGTAGCTGAACATTCGATGTTTTAACCAAACTCAGACATCCCGTCCATAATGGCACCGAGCCGTTGATTCATTGGTCACTGTTTAAAATCCTGCATGTTCTGATTGGGCCCGCGGCGACGCAATGTCTTGGATCTTGCAAGTCTAGACCTCCCGCGCCATGCTTCAGACGGCCGCAGACACGCCTCCGAGTTTGCATGTGCCCAAGACGCCGGAACCACCTCCCGCTTGACTGTTAGTGCTGGATTCATGGCTGGGACCTGGTACGAGCCGACTTTCATCAACTACGTGAACAGGATCAGCCGGGTGAGAGCAGGTAAGTGAAGAGGGCTACGCTCGAGTAACATAGTTAGCCGCTGTTATCTCTGATGGTTACCCGCTCATTGTTGACCGTGTGGAAATCTGCCATTGAGGACAAGTGCCTCGTCAGCGGTTTCGAATCACACAAGCCACACGTCCATATCGCGTGACCGGCATCGGGAGTGTGCCGAATCTCGTCCATCGCTCACGACAGAGCTTGAACTGAACAGCCACTTGATTATTCTTCACTTGTCGGACGGTATCGCCCATGACAGAAAACCGAGGCAAGTGAAAGTCAACACACGGCCTCGCATCTGCGAGGGAACGTATCAGCAAGCTGTCACACGGCCCTCACCATGACCGCCAAGATTGAATATGATGGCTCACATGAGCGTGAGTACATTGGTCTTTGGTTATGGTTCTGAGCTGTTGATCGCCATCAGTCACCCGCACAGAGCCAGGCATCCGGCTGATGGCCAACCGGATGTCGAAGCCGAAGTACTGGTCAGCTTCCCGGCTCTCCCCTGGGACCCCCCGCTTCCCGGAAAGACATTTAGCACGTTTCCTAGCTCCCTTCCAAAAACGAGGCGCCGCCATCGGTACGGGAGAATAACGCCACCTTCGCGACGGGCCGCCTGGATGACGCCACACGGGGGGGGGGGGGGGGGGGGGGCAAGCTTGGACCGGGGGCCTGTCTAGCCCGAGTCCTGCCCATGAGCGCGAGGATTCGAATGCGGTCCAAACGCGACGAATGAAGGTCGTCGGGGGTCGGGGTATTAAGGTATCGTCAACGGGAAAAGAGGACGACGGCGCATGCTGGACCCTCTCTCTCTCCCTCTCTCTCTCTCTCTCTGTGTGTGTGTGTGTGTGTCTATTATCTACGTCTGAAATTCACCCAATATGCTGCAGTTTGCGCCCCCTCCAATGCCCGCAAGGCCATGCTATCAGCCCGGTCCCGCCCATTTACAAGGTAAAAATACAGATGCTCTAGGTTTCTCTTGGCCGCCGCACTTGGCCCCCAGCGAGTGGCCCCTCGTCTGCGGGCAGCCGCATGGCGCTCTCCCCCCCGCTCTATCCCCTCTATCCCTCTATGGTATGTGTATGTGTGTATGTGTATGTGTGTGTGTTGTGCAAGTGTGCATAGGGTATGTGCACTCTCTCTCTCTCTAGCGGACTGTACGAAAATTAAGCCAGCAGGAGGCTGGCGGGGTCCTCGATGTACCTCTTGACGAGGTTGAGGAAGGTGACGGCCTCGCGGCCGTCGATGAGGCGGTGGTCGTAGGTGACGGTGATGTACATCATGGGGCGGATCTCGAGCTTGCCGTCGACGACGACGGGGCGGTCCTTGATGCCGTTCATGTTGAAGACGGCGGCCTGGGGGTAGTTGATGACGGGGGTGCCGAACATGGAGCCGAAGATGCCGGGGTTGCTGATGGAGAAGTTGCCGCCCTCGAGGTCGGCCATGGCGAGCTTGCCGTCGCGGGCCTGGTGGTGCGTTAGCATTCGCTCGCTCTTGGAATCTCGGTGGTGATTCAGGGAGAGGATGGGGGGGTGGGGGGGTTAAGGGAGTAAACTCACCTTGGCGGCCAGCTCGGCGACGCCGCGCTCGATGCCGATGATGTCGAGGGCGTCGACATTGCGCAGGACGGGGGTGACGAGGCCCTTGGGGGCGCTGACGGCGATGCTGATGTCGACGTAGTCGCGGTAGGTGATGATCTCCTTCTCGGTGTCGATGGAGGCGTTGAGCTGGGGCACCTGCTGGGCGGCGAGGCAGGTGGCCTTGGTGAAGGCGCCCATGTAGCCGAGGCGGACGCCGTGGCGCTTCATGACGGCCTCCTTGTTCTGGGCGCGCCAGGCCATGAGGGCCGACATGTCGACCTCGTTGATGGTGGTCAGCGAGGCCGTCGCGTTCTGCGACTGCTTGAGCTTGGTGGCGATGGTCTTGCGCATGCGCGAGAGCTTCTCGACGCGCTCGCCGCGGGGGAAGGCGCCGGTCGCGCCGAAGGGCGTCTGGGGCTGCTGCTGCTGCTGCTGCTCAGAGGCGGGGGCGGGCTTGGTCTCCTGCTTGGGGGCGGCCGGGGCGGGCTCCTTCTTCTGCTCTTGCGCCGGGGCGGCGGGGGCGGGAGGAGCGGGAGGGGCGGGCTCAGACTTGGGCTCGGGCTTGGGCTTGTCGGCGGCGTCGGCGGGCGCGCCGCCGGTCTCCATGCGGGCGAGCTTCTGGCCGACCTCGACGGTGTCGCCCTCGGCGACGAAGAGCTCGAGGATGGTGCCCTCCTCGGGGGCGTTGACGGCGACGTCGATCTTGTCCGTCTCGATGCTGGCGACCTCCTCGTCGGCCTCGACGCGGTCGCCGACCTGCTTGCCGAGGGAGGCGACGGTGCCCTCGGTGATGGACTCGGCCATCTGGGGCACGGTGATGATGACCTCGCCGTGCTGGATGCGCGTGGTGCTGAAGGAGCGGTACCGGGAGGAGGAGGCGGCGGCGGCGGCGGCGAAGGCAGGGTATGCGCTGGGGACGGACCGCGTGGCGGTGACGAGGGACCGGGTCGAGGCTTTCGGGGCGGCGCCGGCGATGTGGGATCGGGCGGCGGATGCGAGTCTCGTCGAGGGCCTGGCCATCCGGCCGACGGTCTGGATCTGGGGGCGCATCATGGTTGCGGGTGTGTGGTACGAGGGGAGGGGAGAAAGATGTCGAAGAGGCGATCGGAGCTATCGATCGGGGAAGAGTGGTGGCGTCAAGCAAGCGTCGTGAGACGTCGTATGTTTGTTGTGAGGACGAGAGACTGGAAAGCGAGTCGGGAAATGTCGAAGACGAAAATTGACGTCGGGAGCTTCTTTTGGGCGCGCGACACAGAAACCGGCCGCCGCTTTAACCCACCGAGGCCCCCTACCCTCCCTCCCCTATATTTGCGCTTTGGGCCTTGGCCGCCTTGCTCGTCTTTCCCATTGCAGTGGTGGGCGGCATATATTTTTTTTTTCTCATTAAAGGTATTTGACTCGTTGGATGTGTGCCCAGTCGCCGAATGATTGACGGTTTTGAGCGTTGCCAACAATGGGAATCTAGTGAGACATGTTTCGGTGGTCATCGACTTCAACTTTGTTTAAAGGTATGCGTGGATATACTGCAGATGTCAAAGCTGGGTGTACAAAGAAAATCATTGGGATTGCATATAGAAGCCAGTCTTTTCCACCATTTCCTACAGAAGACTTCATTGGCCTGCATTTGAAGAGTACCCTCCGAAGCTCTGGTTTGAGGATATCATGACATTCGGCCCCCATTGAAAATGTGTGAATGGCCAGAGTAGAAACTCAAGACCATATACGGAGTACACAGGAAGTAGTACTGACGCTCAACCAAAGGAGCAACTCCCTCCCCGACGCCTACAAGCAAAAAATAAACGCTCTTTATCCCCCAGCGTTCTATTCATACATGCTCACCAAACACGCTCAAACCGTTATCAGACACACAGGTCCCGTCGCCAAGATGGCAACTCCCCGTACCATCGCGACAAGCCCCCGGCAGACATCTCTAAAAGCGGCATCAGACCCGGTAAAACGCTTGGGAAGAAACCGGAAGGGGGTCTCTTCGCCTTCTTCCGTCCCGCGGGAACGAGAGCTGCTTCTCTGGCCCCCGGGGTTTTGGAGGTTTCCACAGCGTTGGAAAAGGCCACGCCGCCATTGGCCAATTGGAGCAGACCCGCGGAGATACGTACCGCCTCGCGGCAGGGGGTTTCGGCTTCAGCAACCAGTCACCGTCCCGTCACTCCCCTCCGAGGGACCCGTACTCCAGTGTATCCGTACATATATCGTAGTAGCTAGCTAGCTAGCTAGCTAGCTAGCTATCCAAGAACGGATGCCAGTTCGTGTCCGTCCGTACGACGGCCGGGGGGGCCTAATCATGTGTAAGTGATTTTGACTGTGTGTCAGTATCACTTCGTCCCGCGGGTGGAGTTTGAAATCTCGTTTGGTCTTTTTTTCCTTTTCTTTTCTTTTCTTTTCTTTTCTTTTCTTTTCTTTTCTTTTCTTTTCTTTTCTTTTCTTTTCTTTTCTTTTCTTTTCTTTTCTTTTCTTTTCTTTTCTTTTCTTTTCTTTTTCGTCTTCCTTTTTCGAGGTTCCCAAAGTGTTAGTCAGCATGCCTCGGCTGCGAGGACGTGATGTGCTGAGCTAAGCAGCTAAAGTCCGCACCCGGAACCTCTCGAATTTCGCTACCAAGACGAGAAAAAAGAAAAGTGACAGTGTGGCCCAAGCTCCTAGTTTTTTTCTTTTCTTCTTGGAATGCGACACTGCAAGAAATTGAAGGCACCGAGAGCTTTTCAAGAGTGTGGATCAAGAGGTCCAAAATCCCTAACCCCGGCATCAAAAAGCAATGGCCGCCAAGGGCCAGCGCGCAGAGAGCAGCGGTGGCGGCGTGCGCGCCGCGTACCTGACGCTCTACAACGCCCTTTTCGCCTCCCTCTGGGCCTCCGTCCTCTTCACCGCTGCCGCCGCCGTGTCGAACGGCGGCGGCGCACCCGCCGTCTATGAAGCCGCCGAGGCCCGCTCGCGATGGGTGCAGACCCTCACCCTCGTCGAAGTCGTGCACTCCGCCCTCGGTGAGACCTACCCACTGCGCGTGGCGCCCGTCCGGAGCCGGACTCGGGCCCGGACTTGATATGAGACGGGGAGAGAGAGAGAGAGAGAGACAGAGAGACAGAGAGACAGGCCGTCCGAGACACAAACCCGCTAACACCCCGGAACCGCCCGCCCCAGGCCTTGTCAGGTCCCCCGTCGGCACCACCGCCCTCCAGGTCGTCGCCCGCACCATCATCGTCTGGATGGTCTGCTACAGCTTCCCCGCCACCACCGCCACCTCCGCCGCCTACGTCTCCCTGCTGCTGTCGTGGGCCGCCGCCGACGCCCTCCGCTACGCCTACCTGGCCCTGAACCTCCACGGCAAGGCCCCCGCTGCCCTCGTCTGGCTGCGGTGAGTCCCCCTCAAATCCCTTCACTTTCTGGTTGGTCCCGGTGAGGGGGGGGAAGGAGGAAGAAGAGGGCAAAGAAAGCTGACAAAAAAACCGTTGCCTCAGCTACACCATGTTCTACCCCCTCTACCCCGTCGGCATCGCCTCCGAGTTCTGGCTGCTGTACCTCGCCGTCGAGCCCGCCCGACGCGTCAGCGCCGCCCTGCCTCCCGTCTTCTACTTCTGCCTCTGTCTCTACGTCCCAGGTATGCGCGCGCCCGCACCCACGCCCTTTCTCCCTCTGGCAGAAGCTGACCGCCCCCTCCCCTCCCCGTAGGATCGTACATCATGTACACTTACATGATCAAGCAGCGCAGGAAGATGCTGTCGAAGCCGGGCAAGTCGCAATAGCGGCGGGTTTGATGCGTCCGGATGGGACGACGGGCCACACGAGAGGGGGGCAACCAAGCCCCGCCGCATGAATCGAGTCGGGATTTATTTTGTTCGAGAGCTGGGGCCGGGCCTGGCCTCGAATGTCGGCGACGTGAGGCTTTTCCCTTTATTAGAAGAGAGTTGACGCGCTGGGGGGGGGGAACACCTTCCTCGTAGCTGGTCATCGTCAGCCCGTCTAGCTTTGACGGGAGAGACTTTCCCATCAGATGCCGCCGCTCGATAGGTTCGAGTGACGACCTTTCAGGGTCCAATACATCAGAGCCAGCCCGACCGAGGCGCTGTATTAGCTAGCCAGGTCGATTTGCGTTCTGTTTGCCTTAAGTCGGCCAACTATAGGCATTCGGGTTCCTCCCATATCGTCTAGGAGGAGAAAATAAAAGGGGAGGGTGAGTAGCGTCGCGGAGCGTGGAGAAAACGCGGGAATTTGCCCCAAGAAAACAATCAACTCCGATAAAACTATTACAAACGGCCCCCCTCAGCCAACAGATATACTCCAGGGGAGGAGATTGGGGGGGCGGCGATTATTAGTTGTACAAATCGTCGTCATCCTCCGCGTGCTTCTGCTTGGACGCGTGGGGGCTCGTCACCCTGATGCCGTTCTCCAGCCTCGCCAGGCTCATCTCGTAGCCCTTGTGGTCGCACCACTTGGACACCATCTTGACCGCCGTCTTGATCTCGCGCCCGTTCAGCTGCCACTGCCCCAGCTCCTTGATGTCCTCGTCCGAGAGCGGGACCAGCCCGTCCGCCTTCTCGCCACCCCCCGCGGCGGCGGCGGCGGCGGCGGTAGCCGGCGGCAGCCTGCCCAGGAACTTGCGCCAGATGAGCCCGCGCGCGTCCGGGCTCAGCGCCTTGAACAGCAGGTGCAGGCTCACGCGGCTGCGGAACGCCGTGTCGATGGTGTTGTACAGGTTCGTCGTCAGGAAGATGATGCCGCGGAAGTACTCGAGCTCGCGCAGGAAGATGGACACGAGCTCGTTGCGCGCAATGTCGTTGGGGTTGCGCTCGGCCATGAAGACGTCGGCCTCGTCCAGCAGCACGACGGCGTCCCACTCGGTCGCCATCTCGAACACCCGCTTCACCTTCTCCCCCAGCGTCGACGGGTTGATGCCCAAGTCCTCGGCCTGCAGGTAGAACAGCGGCCGGTGCGTCCGGTCCGCCACCGCCTCCGCCGTGAGCGTCTTGCCGGTCCCCGGCGGGCCGCTGAGGAGGATGATGAGCCCCTGCCCCTTGCCCACGATGACGTCTTCCATCGCGCTCCTGCCGCCGCGGCCGTGGTTCTCCACGAACGACAGCACGAGGTCCTTTTGCTGCTCGTCGTAGACCAGGTGGTCGTAGGCCGTGTCGTTCCACACAATCGGTGCAATGTCTTCCACGTAAAAGGCCACTGTTCATGTCAGTAACAACACCAGTGCCGATTGAACGAGAGGGGGAGGGGCGAACCACTCACGCCAGACCTTGTTCTTCAAAGCGAAACCTTCAATCAGGGGAGACATGAAGACCAAGTCATCCTCCCGCGCGAGCATCTCCTCCTTGTTCCTCCGCTGCTCCTTCGCGCCGAGATGCCTGCCGCTGCCAGTCTCTGCCTTGATGGGTTCGGCGTCTTTCGTCTCGTCAGCGCCCTCGTTGGAAAAACAGATTTCTTCACGAGAGACGACGCGGTTCCGCCGCGTGCTCGCGTCGTCCTGTTCTCTCTTGCCCCGGGCGCGCTCGTACTTGTTGAACCCCACAACGTCGACGAGGATCCTGCCCTCCACGTTATACCTGCTCTTCTCGCCCACCGCGACGCCGGCGTAGGTGCAGTACGTCAGCCCCTGGAAGTCGAGGACCCTGGTGCCCCGGGCGAGCGTCCGCCGCAGCATGCCTTCCTTGTCCTCGTGGAACTGCAGGGGGTAGTGGTCGAGGTCGCGGATCGGCCTGTTGCCGGCGAACTTTGGGATCTGGAGCTTGTGGTCGGCCCAGACGAAGCTCTCGCCGTTGAAGGTGAGGATCTTGCAGTTGATACTCAGTAACACGGTGCCCTCGACCCTCTCGTAGGCCGTGTCCTTCACCTTGCACAGCATCTCCGTGTTGCAGGCGCTGCTGTAGACGACGGAGCTTCTCGGGAAGTAGGTCCAGGCCATCTTGAAGTTGATGAGACAGCTCGACTGCAGTTTCCGCTTCTTCTCGCGGGTCTCGCCGAGCACGTCGTCCAGAGTGCGGACGAGGAGCTGCAGATAGCCCTTGAGCGAGCTGTCGTCGGTGGTCCTGTACAAGTCCAGGATGTCGTCGTAGCAGAAGAACAAGGGACGGAAGGGGGCCTCGAAGGTTGCGGTGTCGTTGGGGTCTATGTGGAAATCCTCCTTCTTGAGTATCGGCTCCAGGGCGGCGACGAGGGTCGGATTCTGGATGCTGATTTGGTGGTAGGCCAAGGAGAAGCGGCCGCCGATGATGGGCTTGTCGAGGTCCTTGATCTTGTAGACCTTGATGGCGGGACGGTCCTGGCTCTCGGCGGCCTTCTTGCTCATTTGCTTGGGGGGAAGTCGACCCAGTCGTAGATGCCTCCGCAGCTGTTCTTGCCTTCGTAGAGGGTCTTGACGGTGGCATCGACGCCGAACGTCGAGTTCTTGGCCGGCTGCTTCTTGGGGTCCTCGTCCGAGAGGCTAGCCTCGATGTCCTGGATGGGCCGGCCGGCGTCCTCCTTGCGGGGCAGTAGTCTGCAACGCATCTGCCAGGCCTTTTCGGAGAGCACCTCCCTGTCAAGGACGTCGGTGATACGCATCGTGGCAGCCCACTATTTCGAGACGACTCGGAATTGTTACTGGGAAGCTTGATATGAGGACGAGAAGATGAAATGGATCGAGATTGAATCAAGCACGAAAGCAAACAAGAGACGAAGAGATGCTCATATGTAGATGTCTGTTCAATAAGCCTGAATCGGCAGCAGCCTTGTTTATGCTGCATGCAATGCCGAAGCCACGGCGGCTGCGCCAGCTTACAGGACTCGGGACAGGACGCGCTGGTATGCGACCCGTGAGGCAACCGAGGCGGAATGTCCTAGTGGCTTTCCTAGGTTCATCGTAAACGCAGGACTCAGCCCCGGATGCCGGTGAGTCAAAAGCGACCAAAGAGCAAGCCACGCACGCCATGGCGGCCGGGGCAGCGTGGCCGGCTGTCAGTCAGGTTGCACAATGACAGCTGGTCAAGGACCATAGGTAGGGATTCGAGTCCAGACAGGGCCAGACTCGATTTCGAGCATGGTTCGGCGTCCTTTTCCTCGTTCCATGGGGAGGTGGTCTAGGCAGCGAGGGATGGATATCGCGAGGACGATGGAAGAATGACAAAGTGACAAAGTGACCAAAGCCCCAACGTTCCTGCCGGCAGGTAGCACGGACTAATGCACGGGCCATATATAGTGGGTCCGGTCGCGGCCTCGCGTAACGGACTGAACCATTCGTAGCTGACTAAATATGTGGGTCCATGAGCTAACCCCGCGTCGCCGCCCCGGTGCGACTGCTGCCTCAGCCAGGCACTCACTCACTCTCTCTCTCACTCACTCACTCTCTCTCTCTCTCTCTCTCTCTCTCTCTCTCTCTCTCTGCGTGGTGTAAACAGACTCTCGGACAATGTACTTTTTGGCCTCAATGTGGTGGCCATGAACAAGTTTGACTGGGCCGAGCTGGTGGACTTCCTTTGCGGCCATTGGCTTAAGCACCCAGTAAAGGCTGATCAAGCGGGTTGACTTGTCCGGGAGCGCCCGCCGTCCAGCAAACCCAGTTTCCCTCCAGCGTCACATCGAATCAAGGTGCGATGAATGAATGAATGCAAAGGAGAATTCAACTTCATGCCAGGCAGAGGGCTCATCCGTGCGAGGTTCGATGCACCTTGTTGTGAGCGACATCACGGTCCAGAGAGGGTCATATCATCTTTGATCGTGATCTTGAGTCAACAACAGGCTCAACCTTGACTATCTGTACGAATTTTTGTGGTCATCGAGGATTGCATTTACATGTCCCTATTCGTCACGTATATCCCATTCGAGTGGCTCCCTACCCCTTAGCTGGGCAGGGCCGGCCACTTATCGAGCACCGCTTCCTCGCCCTCGAGAGTAAACGTGGCGGTCGCCAAAGTCGGCTCGTCGATCGTGATGGTGTATTCGCCGGGATAGAGCACGGTGTTCCCCTCTTCGTCGTGGCGCGCAATGTCGCCAAGCGTCCACGCGAGGTCCGCCGTCGCCGTCTCCCCGGGCGCCACGTCGCGCAGCCGCTTGTAGGCCGAGAGCGTCTTGATGGGGTACGGCCGCGGCCCGTACTTGCCCGACAGGTACGCGAGAGCGACGTAGTCGGAGGCGCGGTCGCCCGTGTTGGTGATGCTGACCGGCAGGGCCGGGGCTGGGCACGTGTCCGGGTGCTCGTTCCCGCACCCGCCGACGAGGTCCGCGATCCTCAGCGTCTTGGGGAACGCCCCCCCGACCTCCGCCTTGAACGTCGTGTAGTGGAGGCCGAACCCGAAGCGCTTGATGGGCTTGTCGTACCACCGGTACGTGCGTCCGGGGTACTGGGACGTCGGCCGGAGGTTCATGTCCGTCATCGGGATCAGGTCCGTGTAGCTTGACGGGTACTGCGTGACGGGCAGACGGCCGGCCGGGCTCTTCTCGCCCGTGATGAGCTGCATGATGGCGACGCCACCGTCCTGACCCGGCCAGTTGGCCCACAAGATCGAGCTGACCTCGTCGAGCTGCAGCAGGGGCGTGTCGTCCAGCTGGTCGCCGAGCAGGTTGACCACGAGCGGCTTCCCCAGCGTGCTCAGCTTCTTAATCAGCGTCAGCTGCGCCTCCGGCCACTCGAGGTTCGTGCGGTCCAGCGTCTCGCCCGCCGCCGAGGTGTCCAAACCGCCAAAGTAGAGGATGTAGTCCGCCCCCTCGGCTGCCTCCAAGGCGGCGGCCGTCCAGTTGTCGCTCGCGTTGTTCTTCTGCAGAACGGGCCCCGACGCCAAGGCGATGTCCAGGCCGAGCTGCCGGGCCGCGTACGCGGGGGTGTGGAGATGCGCGGCTCTCCCGCTGTAGCCGCCCTGCAGCTTGTCCGGGGCGTCGGCCCAGAAGCCAATCATGGCCACCTTGTGGGAGGGCTTCAGATCCAGAGGCAGAGTACCGTTGTTGTTCTTCAGCAGGACGATCCCCTCCACGGCGGCCTGGAGCGCGAGGTTCTGGGCCTCGGCGGAGTTGACGTCCTTCCAACCCAGTGCGGCGTAGACGGCGTTGTGCCCGTCGAAGTAGCCCGCCCGGACGAGACCCTCGTAGAGCCGGAGAAGCGCCCTGTCGACCGTCTCTTCCTTGAGCAGGCCTTGGGACCAGGCTCCGGGGATATCCGACGAGCCGCTGTATTCGCAGCTGGTGTCCGTGCCGGCTTCGAAGCAGAGGGCAGTGCCGGCGGCGTTGGTGGGCGCGTACTTGTGGTTTGCCGAGACATCGAGTACGGCCTCGCAGTCGCTCGTGACGTAGTTGTTGTGTTCCGTCCAATTCCAGTGCTCCCGCAGGATGGTCTGGAGAAGGTACGTGTTGGCGCACGAAGGCACGCCGTTGACGGCGTTGTAGGCGCACATGATGGAGCCGACCTTGGAGTCCCGGGCACACTGCTGGAAGGGCATTAGGTAGTACTCGGCGAGGTCCTGCGCCGTGATCTTGGCGTCGAAGTCGTGCCTGCTGGTGCCGTTCCAGTCCTCAAAGTCGTTGCCGGCGTAGTGCTTGCAGGTCGAGATGACGCGGCGCTGCTCCCCGGGGACGGGCCCGTCGAGGCCCCGCGTGATGTACTCGGCGTAACGCTTGACCCGCAACACATCCTCCCCGGGCGTCTCGGACCCGCGGCCCCATCGCGGGTCCTTGAACGGGTTGACGTTGGGCGTCCAGTAGTCTAGCCCGGCCCAGCCCGCGTTGCCCCAGGCCCGGGCCTCGATGCCGATGGCGGCGCCGATCTGCTCAATCAGCTCATCGTCGAACGCCGCCGCCATCAGGAGCGGCATTGGGTACGACGTGGATGAGTTGAATTCTACGTCGCCTTCGGGGAAATACGTCCCCGGAGCGTAGGCCACGCCGTGGAGCGCTTCGCTCCACCAGTTGTACGCAGGCAAGCCAATACGGGGAGCTCCCTGCGCCTTGCTTCACGAGACGTCAGTAAAAAAATTTAAAAAAAAAGTACAAAAAATAAGAAAAAGACGCCGTTTGTTTATTTGTTTGTTTCCATGACGTACCTGACTAGGTTCTGCAGCTTCTCCTCGACGGTCAAGGCCTTTACAAGAGCAGCCGCACGCTCGGACGGGGACAGCGTGCGGTCACAGACCTTGTTGCCGGACAGGGTCCCATTGACACAGTTGGGGTAGCTCTGTCGTCGAGATTCGGGGTCTTCCTCCTGCGTCACGACGGACGTGACGGCACCGAGGACAATGAGCCAAGTAGACTTCATCTTGAATCGTGCTGTTTGCAGTGTGCAGATACCGAATACGGGCAAAAGTCACCCCAGATCACCGGCTTCTCATCCAGCAAAGAGACCTGTGAATCCCTCGCGGGATATATAGGCAGCACGATCTAGATGGAATCAATCATGCCATTCCCATGCCAAGAATGACCTGGCTAATTGCCCTCCTCCGCATTTTGCTATGCGGGGAGGTAGACTAGATCGTCGAAACGAGACGACATCATTGGGGCGGGTCGAGCCCGGGGTGCAGATGAGGAGAATTTTCGATTCTGGATAAATTGAGCATGCAGGAACGTAGTAGCGTGACGGAAGCATTCACCATCCAACATGCAGCATTCTCCCATTACTTTCGAGCACCGCTTCCCGGGCAACCGACTTTATCCAGTGGGGTACGGTCACCGTATGCACAACCCGTCAACCGCTGGTCGCCATCGTCACCGATTCATCCAGCTTCAGAGGCGGGCGTCGACTGCAATAAGCCGTCCAATGTGTCAGTCGGCGCGACTCAGCAGCTCGGTTGCTTGATAGCAGCATCATCGGCACCGGTGACTTGGCGGCAGAACCGTTGCGCGCCTGCGGCCCGACATGGATATAACAAAAGACTCCGATGATTTACACTCGTCACCGCTTTTACTAACCCCATCCATGCAACTCTCTTCAGCCAGTGTATCCCGGCGAGTCCGGCTTCATCTCATGTCGTGACATCATCTTCCGCTACGCCTGATTCGATGAGCCAGACGTGTGTGTGAGATGGTGTCTCTCCAACGTTCACCGACATGTGCGGAAATCGCCAAGCACGTTCATTCCATCGATTTGCCGTACGACTTAGGCTTCCTTCGAAATCTGATCTTTGATTGAAACCCAATCGGCAAGTCTGAGGTTTCCGATTCGTTCATAGTCGACAGCCCTGGACGATGCAATGTTCAGATAACTCTGCTGTAGAGTTTAGTCCTATCGCCACTGACTGACATGGCACTTTTTTTTTAATTCTTTTAACCTTCCCTTCCTACCCTCGTTTTCCTCCAACGTGTCTGATTTAGAACAATCCTAGGTATAGCGTTGACCCGTCCCAAAGTCACAGGATATCCTGGCTACTGAGCGGGGATAGTCTTGTAAACTTTGAACAGACTCGGATCCCACGTGCAAATTACGGGTAGACAACTCGAAATCTTGGGCACGAGTGCGTCGATTCATATGCAACAGGTGGAGGACCGTTTGATTGACTCGACGTGACCAGCAATGCTGCAGAACTCTGACATGACGCTCAGAATATATAACTGAGTGGTCATACGGTAGGTCTCCATCACCGTTTGCCTATAGAATGGGGCTATAAAACTATGGCCTAGAGAGCGGTTTCATTTTCACATGATGTAGAATTTCTCTGAACTCTGGAGCACACAAACAATCATTTCGACGAGGTCATTGCCTTATCTGGCCCACGAGGTCGGACGGTTTCGATCACCGCGAAGAATCCTGTCCACAGACAGCTTGGCATAATTAGCCGCTTTAAACAGCACACTTCGGTTCAAATTTTGATAGACAGCCAGCAAATAGTGCTGTAAGCCGTTTCGTTGTTTCTGCTCAGTGAATAAATACTAGTAATCTATCAATCCAGCAATAACGCTTGGTTGCCATCTTTGACTATTATCCTGTACTACCGCAGACAGCCTGATTTTCAGCATACGAGCTTGATCCGCACGAACAAAGTGAATGAGTATAGATACAAGCTACCCCAGTAAGGTTATCCGCTATGCTCATATCATAAGCCGTCTTCAGTTTTACAGCTAGTTAAGATTCTTGTTAATACGCCATTACTACTGTACATGCTAACCAACCACAAATCAAAAATGGCTTCCTTGTCATATGATGCAGTGAAAGGAACAAGGGACACGGATGAAACCCCCGCTGGCCTGGGAGGCCCGTAAGATGTTGCCTTGAAAGACTCGATATGTTTCTTGACCCCTGGCTTCTCCAGACCGCTTCCTATGTCCATAACTCTATTCCCGGCTGTCGCAAAGATTCATTGAGTTCCTTCCATCATCGGGTATCTGTCCCGAATGGCGCGTATCATCAATCATCCACTTCGGAAGCGGCAGTAGTATCAAGCCCCATGACGCCCCTCCTTTTCGAGGTTGTCAAGACGATACTGTCCGACATTGATAAGGCCGTCAACCTTAATCAGGATGGCGTGATTGTTGGGCAACCGAACGTCTGCTGGGCACTCCTTACCCCTGAACTTGCGAAGCTGCGCTTCCGGACGGGGGTCTTCCTTCATAGCGGTCCAGCTTGGAGGGAACATTAGTTGCTGGCCAAGCCACTGATTCGTAAAACGTTTTCCAGTATATCCCAAGTGGAAGAACAAAAACAAACCGTCAATTTTTCCAACAGTTCTGAAGGTCGATACGGTACTAAACACGGTTGGGCAGTTATTTTCACCGTTCCTTTCGGGGCCGACTCAGTTATCGAGACACGGCCAATGCCTTGAGGTTGCTCTACAGGGTTCAGCCTTGACGGGGAGATGGTTTTTAGGGCCCGAAAGTACAATCGGCTTTTGTCGTGACAGAAACACATCTGAAGCTGGGAGCTAATGCGTAATAGCGTTCGAAGCAGACGCGGCGCCTTTTGCAGCCATTGGACCGGTGATCATGCCGGCAGCCAATACTATCAGATACGGCGTATCGGAACATTGAAATCGGACAACTTGCCCACTTTTCTTTCCCTCACAATATACGAAGACCTCGGTTGATGGCAGCATTCACTGCGTACACTGGACAATGTGTGGGAATGTGCGGCCCAGAATCGTCCGATCTTACTGTGGACGAAAAAAAGGACAAGTTGCCGTGATCATCTGAAGAGAAGCCGCTCTACTCTCTCCTCCGCCATGCCGAAGGGGGGAAAAGTGCCGCTGTCTGTCTGTGCACAGTGAGTGGTAACTCTTACCACTTTGGTATCACAGCCCCCTTTTCGTGCTTTTCCCTACAAGTCTCTCGGATGTCGTGCGACAACCCTGACCATACCACACCCACCAGGCAGAAGAAACCAGAGCCTTAATCGTGTGTAAACGCAAAATGGCATGCGTGTCTGCGGGGATCATTCACCATACAAGCTCTGTCATGCTAGCCCAACATAACAAACAGGGAATACGGACGTTGTTGTTCAACTCAGCCGGCTGCCCGATATTATCGAAGCCAGCAGAGAAGATGCAGAAAAACCTTGGCACCAGACCCTGCATCAAAGGTCACATCGTGGATAACAGGTTTCGAGAAAACCATTACCCACATCAACACGGTTCCGAGTGCCTTGAAGACAGACGGCACTTGTGCAGGGGTGCGCGCCTTCGAACCGGGAAAAAGAAAAGCATACCATCGGTCCTGCAGCCCGAAATAGGAAAGGTCACGATGACCGTATTGGTGTGTGCGATCCCGGTGTAGGACCCTGAAGGCGGAGGGTTTGCGGGGGCCAACCTGCTCGACCCCCGGGCTGACCTCCTCGACGACTGATCGAGGGCTTTGCTGGCCCCAAGTTGGATTTTGTGGCATAGCAAGTGGTCTCCGAGCCGGTTCAAAATCCTGTATATTTATCAGCGATTCATTGTGCCGAGAAGTTCAGAATAGTATTCGACCGTTAGGGTTTACGAGGGGGACGGGACATGACGACAGCAGTGTTTTGCATCCCGCAAATGAGAGCTTAATGAGTCTCACAGCGCATAACCGGCTCGCAGTCGCAATTTCCAGCTTTGCTTTGTTGCAAGTCTGGTCCGCGATAGAGTTGCGAGTCAGGTACTACCACCGTCTTTTGGTTTCATCGCATGATTTGTTTGCGCTGGCGTTACCATCAAACAACATAATACTGCCAGCAGCCCTGCGTAACAGAGCACAAGTGCGGCCATCCCAGGCCAGCAAGGGTCCCGATCGCCGGTTTTGTTGTTGTCTTCTGCCCTGATTTTCCTTGCCCCTCTTCCGGCCCCCGTTCCACCGTCTTCCTTGTTTGCACCCACACAGAACCCGGATTTCTCGGGGTGAATGCATGGTGTTTCCAAGGCCCAGGGTGGTACGGGTTTTGGAGCACTCCGTTACGGGTGGCTGCTTGCCCATTCGGCATGTCACTCCGCCGGTTCATGTCAGTAGGGTAGCAAACAGGTTAGATGTTGTTGGGACCAACAGGCTACACCGCATAGTCTAAGATACATTCCGTCCCAATTTTGAGGTCCCTCATTTTCGCCCAAAGTTAGCAAGAGGGTCCGATTCCCGACAGAGACTAGTCATGCCATCGGAACACCAGGCTGTGATTTGCAGTCCCCTTTTATGCTTCCCAAGGGAGGCAACATCCCAGTCCGTTTGTCGACGGCTCCCTCGTTGATACCCTCCGACCTATATACCAACCGCGTGCGCCCGACTCTCGTGGTATCTTGTGGGCAGGAAGTTTGACATGCCTCCGACGGAGATACGTGCCACGATGTGTTCGACTACCGTCCCGAATAGCCTTTTTGGCGGCCCGACCTTCTCTTTCGAGTCTTTACCGCACCGGCCCATCGACCAGAAGACGGTCCTCGGCGGCAAGATGCCCAGCTGTACGACGGTGGTGACGGAGGAAGTGACGGAGGTGACGGAGCTCGTCTTGTCACCAACCATCTACCTCGACGACAACGGCGACCTGAGGCTCTGCGTCGGCGCCGATGTCGAGGAGCACCCGCAAGACTTTGTTGTCTGCTCGCGAGCACTCGGACGAAGCTCGCCAGTCCTGAAGGCCATGTTGTTTGGTGGGTTCGCCGAGTCGCGTGCGGAACAGGCCGGCGGCGAATGGAGCGTCGACCTACCCGAGGACTCGACACAGGCAATGGAAATCGTGCTCAACATCGTCCACGGCCATTTCCACCTCGTTCCCGAGCAGCTTCCTCTGATGCGGCTATACGAGGTCCTCACCATCACGGAGAAGTACGACATGACAGTCATCATTCGGCCGTGGTCCCGCTCGTGGATGCAGGCTGTCAAGCACCACACCGACGATGTGCACCTGCTCTGCGTCGCGTGGGAGCTGGGCGACGCCGAGGTGTTCCAGACCATGTTCAAGAAGATGATATGCGAGTCGATGATGGACTTGCAAGGGCGGTTGGTGTTCGGACACGCGGCCCGGGCCTGGAAGCCAGGCCCAGAGGGATACAACTTCCCCATTGACAAGATTGTCTACCTGCGGCCTCCGGAAGTATTCGGTGAGTTCTGCAAACCCATTGCACTTACCGAGAGGCACAAGGCTGACAGTGTATCCGACAGAAACCATCGCCAAGCACAGACAGACGCTCATCTCCGCGAACCTGGATCACTTCGTCCTCTTGTACAGGTGTCTCAAGGAAGGATGCCGATACATGCAGGGATACTTCCACAGCTCCCCGGACGCCGAAGAATGCAACAGCATGCTTCTTGGGTCCCTGGTTAGGTGCCTCGCAAAGGGAAAGGTGGACATCACCCTGCCCAACCCGTGCGACTCCTACAGAGGCAACGTCCTATCGCTGGAAAAGGCGACAAGCGCCGTCAAGCTATTGACAGTACACCGCCCATCACCCACAAACCAGTGTCTGAAACGCATAGAAGAGGAGTTGGCCAAGGGCGCGTTATTGGCAGCAGAAACAAAAAAGAACTTGGTCGTCGTTCAACCGGAGCATCGGGGGCACCTCGAAGTGCAATCTCAAAAGACCGGCTTTGTCACTGCACGTTAGACTAGGAACTGGGATCGGAGTTTTGATTTACAGGGTTTGTTTGGGAGGGGAGGGGGGAGGCATGGTTAAGATCGGGACATCTGGAGTTTCGGGCAGAGTTACGGAGACATTGTACGAATGCACTTTGCGGGGGAGTTGGATTACCGGGAGCATAATTGGAATATTCGAACACTTCAAACTTTTGCGCGGCATCGGCAACGGGGGAAACAGACTCTAGCTTCGTCTTTGCATGGATATCGCCGACATGGACGTCATTACGCCGGTTGTCCCAGAATGTCTATTTTATGGGACAACCTTGACTTACAAACTCGACTTTTTGTTTGGCTTCATTCTGCCCACGCCGACATTAGAGCGCCAGTTATCTTACCCTTTCCCGCTATCTCAAACTTTCGAGTCGTCACCCCCATTTTGAGTCAAGGTTGCTGATAGTCACGGACTTGATGTTGTGGTACTCTGCCAGACCATACTTGCTGCCTCGCGACCGAGTCCACTTCCATTCACATCACCAATCGGCGATCCGGCCGCGCTAATCAGGCCCGGTGTTGACTCTTAGCATACCATAATGCAGGCGTCATGCCACACGCATGTCCCAGGAGAAATACCCGGTAAGACCGCACTCTATCGCATTGACCAGCTCGACCGCCTCTGTCTCGGTCCCGATGGGGGTAATGGCTGCCAGCAGGTCAAAGGTCTCGTCGTACGCAACCTCCATCTCGGTCGTGGCACCCTAATGAATGTAGGCTCGTAGGAGTATATTTTCAAATCTTCCAGGAACTTGTCGCCAGTGTGAATAACGGCGCCTATCTCAGGCGCACCCTTCACGAGGGCGTCAAGCTTCTGGACGGCGGCGGCGTTGACGATAGGGCCCTGAATGGCACTTTCGTTGATGCCTTGGCCGGGCCTGTACCCTTCTACGCGCCGGGCTAGCTTCTTGATGAGCTCGTATTGGACTTTCTCGTGAACAAGCAACCCGTCGGAACACTTTTGTCTATGTCTCAGTCGGATACCGGAGGATCCGGGAGGGCTCTTGTGCTTATCACATGGGTCTCGAAGCACCTTTCGACGCCCGTGGAGCTAGTGAAGTTGAGCCTCTTCACAATGGAGTTATTGGCAAGCTCTATTAAAGCCTCCCTATTCTTGGCACTATATGGATGATGTATGAGGGAATGCCGGCTGCAAGAGCGAACATGGAACGCTAGGGTGCTGAAGGGAGTTTCGTTTGGGGGGTTTGATGATGACTGAGCACTCTGCGGCAAGAGGAGGCGCGATCTTGCGCATGATCATAGCGACTGAGAATTTGCACGGGGTGATATACCCAGACGCCCACCGGCTCTTTGAACGTCAAGACCGTGGTGCTGGCGTACGATGACGGGATGGTTTCGCTGCATGAGCGTGCCGCCTCTTCGGCAAATGACGAGATGAATAGATGCGGCGCGGACCACCTCACCCTTCACCTGAGCAAAGGTCTTGCCGTTCTCTAGCTATATAATCAAAGACATAGACAGTCGGGTACTAGCTAGTCGTGTATGTACCCTGACAAGATCAAGGGCGGGCCAATTGGGCCAAGCGGGCTCACCCTACCTGGCATCTAAGCTAGTTCACTGAGGTTCAGTCAGAGCAGCCGCCGAAACTGACGGCAATAATGCAGACGAGACAAACTGGGTTAATGTATGCTTCATTACATTCTCAACAAAATGATGGTCTGATGAGCCAGCCATCGGATACCTGCAGATCACATGTGGACAACAGTACAGGACCACAGGTGTCTGCGATACCTTGATTACCGTTGCTGTCCAGGCCGGCCCCGGACTATATGTGTCCGAGGCGTCACCAAGGATATTGTATTCCGCTTCTACATAAGCCACAGTAACCTCAACGCGAATTAGATACTTGGTGTAGAGCAGGACAGCTTATATATCATACTAGCTTCCCAGTCCCAACGGCACCAGAAAACAGTGTCGAATATTCCATTTTTGTTTCGTATTCAAATACCGGTTTTCCATATCAAGACGGTCATATCAAGCAGATGTCCTCCTTTTCACAAATTACATCGCCCTCCTCCCATTTCTCAGCAATCTCTCCATGCATGGCGCCGTTCACATAAGCCTGACCAACCAACCTGTACTGTCCTCTTGCACCGCAGGGTCTGAGTATAAAAGGAACGTCGGCCCCGAACAGAACCCCACATGAATTGAGGGCCCCTAAATGGCGCTTTTTCAATGGAGAACCACTTTGGAGAAGAGCTGACGATAAATTGGCCCCACAACATCCGTCAGGTTGTTACAGATCTGTTGACGAGACGAATGGAGCACTTGCTTGGATGTCTCCGGATGGCAAGTGGGTGCTTGACAACAATGATGGCAAACTTTATGACTCTCTTCCGCTTTGGTGGTCCGAAGAGAGCGACGAGGAGGAGGAAGATGACGAGGGAGATGACGGTGAAGATGGAGAGGACAGCCAGATGGAGGACGAAGAGGATATATACGATTAGTCAGGTTTTATCTTCTCCATCGTTTCTTTTTCGAGTTGCGGTTCTTAATTATCATTCTAGTTGTCAAGCATGTGTGAGACATTCTCAGGTGATCCTAGCGCACGTGCCACTTGTCTGAATTACTTAAGGCACAAAATGCCTCTTCTCACAGAGGAGTTTGTTTCTTAGACTCTACTACAGAACCGGTAATGGTATTAGGATGGATAAGACAGTAAGCCTCCCTGACAGTTACCATGAATTCTGTTAACGTCTTGCAGTATGTGTTTGAGTTCAATTCGAAGGCGATTACCGCGCACGGAGGCCCTATTTCTTTACCACCCGATTTGACTTTTCAAAACGTTCTCAGGCTATCTCTCGATGGCAACAGCTCCGTCAATCTACCTCGGCGTATAGTTCTCAAGAAGGAGCTCACCGACAACCCGGATCTCTTTGACAACGAGCTCCGTGTATATCGCCATCTCCAAAGCTTACAGGGAACGGTTATACCTGAATGCTTAGGTCTTGCAAAAATTGATGGCGTAAGGGCTCTATTGCTATCCGACATAGGAGGTGTTTCTATGCTTGATTCGGGGATGCCGCGCCTCGAGCAAGCGACACTGGAACACAAGCTGGCTTTTCCAGTTCGCCTAATACGTCAATCTGGTGTACACCTTGGTGATTTCAAAATGGGCAATGTACATTGGTGCGGGGATGCGTTTTGTGTTCTGGATTTTGAACATGCAGAGATTCTCCCAGTGAACTCCAAATTTGAAGAAGCAGATGTTCAGAAGCAAGTGCAGTATGTTAGCGAGCCATTTTTGATGCGCCAAGAAGCGTCGGCGAAGATGACGAGATTGATACAGCGCAAGCGCCTCAGTCACCGTAAAGATCAAAGACAGCGGGGTCTCAAATTCAAAGCGAGCAGTAGCGTCTGATACTAGCTCGTGATTCTCTTCTAGAAATCTACAAACTCTCAACTCCTCTCATGAGATTATCAGAGTGACTTAAGGCCCAGCCTATACGGTTTTGTTGACCTTGTTTTCCAATTTGCCTGTTCTACATTGTCCAATACGTGCCCTCTTTCGTTAAAAGGTTTTCGTGTGTACTCGACTCAACAATCTCTCCATTTGTTCCAAGCACAATGATCAGATCGGCATGTCTGATGGTAGAGAGGCGGTGTCTGAGAGAAGTATTATCCCTCAATCCGTAAAACGGCAACCAGCCTGGCTGGCTATGGGGTGTTAGGATGATGTCAGAAGCCAGTCGTGATAGTCCGGATTGCTTTCCAGCCTAACCTAATGTATTACAAGTCATTCTGGCACGCTTTTATGTGAGAACGCTGAGGAACTGACAATCCTGGCGCTGTAGGCTTTCCAGTAATTTTAGGGCACAGTCAGAAGTGGCTCCCTAGTAACCCGTCCAGATCTAGCTTATCTAAAAACTACCTAGCATCCTATATCTACTCTACAGACATTCGTCCTACACTTCTTGTTCTTTATTTAGCCAGTATATTACTACTAACTACAACTATAGCGCTAAAGTGTAATACTATGTAGTATACCTTGATTAGAGCTCTACTTACCTAAAGCTTTAATCTATAGTTAATAGCCTTAAAAGTAGCTAAATTATCCCTAATAAAAGGGGTTGGTAATCTAGAAAAGGCTCTATAACCGAACCTAAGACCCCTTAGTATTTATAACACGGAAGCAAGAGTTAGCTCCTAAGTATATATAAAATAACACTGTTAGCTAAGCACTTCTATAACTCTTAGTAAGAAAACCTTCCACCTGTCGTCTATCTACTTGCCTGAACTGTATTCCCAGGCTCCTGCAAATTGTCTTCTATTTCTAATGTACCGCCTTGCGCGTCGCTATCGCCTCAGATACTAGCTTCATTATTGTCCTGCCGACATAATATTCCACTAACAGGTGACTGTAGTTTGTCCTCGTGTGATGGTCTGTTGAGGGTATCCGCCGCGGACGAGTCGCGAGTTTCTTCACTGGCGCGACAAGTGTTTCTCGTCGAGGTAGGTCAGCGGCGTATGCAGGCCTTTACCCTGGGCCTCGGCGACACGATCGAGAGCGCGGATATCGTCCAGCTTGTTGCCATCGGTATAGGCCTCATCCTTGCTCGGGTGAATGACGGTGCTGCGGGTGGCGTCAGCAACAACTAGATAGTTTTCGAGGTCGTCATAGCGGCTGTGGACTGCGCGCTTCGATCCGAAGCTGGTGTCCAAAGTACAATGATTAGGTTGTCCGACTGCGGATTGAGGTTGATCTCGGGGCAGGTGTGAAGCGAGTTTGCATAGAGCAAGTCTCTAACCGCCTTCCAGGTTAAGAGCGGATTTGTTTGTAGACTTGGCCGAATGACAACGGAGACAGGCACGGGAGGCATCGCCATGTTTGCACTCAAACATGCGCAAGCTTCCGGTTTCAAGGTCATCCCCAGTTCTTCGAGCGACGCAAAGATCGAAGCGATTCAGAAAGCCTTTCCCTCTGCGCCTATATACGGCGTCAATTACAGAACAGATCCCGACTGGCACACCGATGTGCTCGAGCTGACAGGCGGCGTGGGCGTCGACCTGGTGGTCGAGAACGGAGGGACCCCATCGCTCGTGCAGAGCGCGAAATGCACGCGCCGTGGTGGCGTCGTGAGCCAAGTCGGGTAGCTAGGCGAGCAGGACCCGGCCCATTTGAAGGACTTTGTGTCGACAATTATTGACAGAAGAGTTAACGTAAGGTAAGGTCATGATGATGTCTCGTCGTTGCCGACATGAAGCTTGTTTTGTTCCAGGGGCATGCATCAGTGCGGGATCACGGCTCGATTTGGAGGACCTGTGTGCCGCGATATCCGCCACGAAACTCGGGTTCGACGACATAATCGATTCCGTCTTTGAGTTTGAACAATCCGAAGAAGCAATCAGCTACCTCTGGGAAGACAGGCAGGCAGGCTGGAAAAGTGGTTCTGCGCTTATAATTAGTCGTCTGATTATGTACATGATGGTTGATACCTGGGCGCATCTTCATGGCCGAACCGAACGCCGCTTGTTGGTCGTAACACATTAACACATGATATTGAATCTAGCAAACGCAAGAGGTCTATCCCAATGGAGTTAAATCTCCCCTGAACGGCCTCTGGACCGAATCCCTCTTTGCGTCGTCGATCTTCCAAACGCCCTTGGTATGCTTGTCGTGCAACTGCCAATCAACGCCTTTAGCCAACCGATGGAACACGTCGTGCTCCTCTCCCGGGATGCTCTTGAAAAACAACGGCTCCCAGCTCTCGCCCTTCTTCTTTTCCTCGGCCCTCATGCGCCGTTGCGCCTCTTCCACCTGGCTCTTGGCGCTCACCGTCTGCCGGAAGTCGTTCTTGCTCAGCCCCTCGATCACCCCGTTCCACGCCCGCCTCGACTCCCACGGGTCCTGGTTCTGGACCGGCTCGATCTCCATGGGCGCGGGGAGGTTCTCGAGCGCGTCGACATCGTACTTCTCAATGATCTCGCCCGTCCTGCCGTCCTTGACCGTCCAGCCCTCGCTCCAGCACCCTTGAAGCTCGTAGATGGTGTTCTTCTTGTCGTTCTTGTGATACATGCGCGCCTCGAACGAGTTCTTCTTTCCCCGGAAGACGCCGCTCCCAGAGAACTTCATCTCGGAGACGTACCCCGTGTTGGAGACGATGTAGTACGTCCCCAGGACCTCGGGGTACAAGCAGGCATTCAGGAAGCCGCGGACCTTGACCTCGGGCAGGGGGATGAGGTAGTCCTCTTCGTAGCGGTCGATGTGAATGATGGCATGGCCGACCTGGCGGATGTTGACGCTGCTGGAAAAGGTCATCTCGACGCAGGCGTAGCCGTCGGCGCGGATACCGTGCTCTTTGCTGCCCATGTGCATCGCCGTGATGGGCGGGTGGTGGCTGACTTGCTCGGCGACGAGCTCCGTCCTGGCCTTGCGGTCCGAGTCCGTCCATGAAGCGAGGAACAGCTCGCCCAGGAAGGCGTTGAGGGGCTTCTTGATGCTGACGTTGGGCGCGCCGGCGACGTAGAACTGGCTGCGCATGGCGATGAGGATCATGCGCAGCACCTTCAGGCTGCGCTTCTCCGCATCGGGCTCCAGCGCCGGGGCGACAAAGACCCCGGGCCGCTGGCACCAGCAGTGGCCGACCTCGACAACGGATGAGGGCGCCAGAAACGAGGGAGGGGCGGTGACGTTGGACAAATCGCCTTGTACTGATGACAGAAACTAAAAGCCGTCGCTTCTCGTTAGTGGTGCGTTTCCGTGAATCATGCGCTAACGAGCCACCCCTCTTGAGAAGGTCACCCTGTTGCACAGTTGGAGGCACTGCTGCTTACTTTGACCAGGTCGCCAATGCGTGATGAGAAGGATTTGCCGTCCATGTTTCTCTTTTTTGTCCTGTGTTCCCCTTCTGATGCTGTGGGTATCTGGTATTCGTGTCGGTATTCGTATCCAATGGTTCCCCTTCTTGGAGTGTTTCTTAGGGACGGGTTTTCCAATAGTCGACACAGGTCTTTTGTCGTTTCTGGACCTGATGGGAACTTGTGTTCTTCCGTGGCAGCAGGCCTTCAAAAAGGGTCGAATGTCTCGTCTCTTCCAGGGGACGGGGGTTTCAGCTCTGTTTCAGCCAATACTTCAGCACGTCCAAAATGATACCGTCGATCGTCCGAGTTTTGGGTACCAAACAAGCACAGCACAGTTATATATCAAGGAGCAGAGCCCACTCGAGACCCCTATTGTCTAGAAGATGGTTGGGGATGCAGCGGCTTTTGACATGATCTCGAACCCCCCGCCTCTCGTCAGTCGGACGAAACTAGCATGTGAAAGTTGTGCACTGCATTGATCGTTTCCCAAGCGTCTGGAGCCTCGATGCTACACGCGCGTTGGCCGCCCAGCCCCCCTCCCAAGCATGTCAATAACCCTCTGTTCCCTTTCCCGTCTGACAGGCACAGCCTCAGCAGACTACCCCTGTCCAGCTCACTCACCCGGCGATGCGCCTCCCGGGGAGGCCTGTGCTGTTCTGCCGCCGGCGCAACATCCTCCCGTCATCGTTCCCCCAAGCTCTCGGATCGGATGAAATGCCGCCAGGTGGGCGGGTCGTCTGTCTTGCCGATGAAGGCTTCCTCCCGATCGGTTGGTGGCAAGCTTTTGGACGGCCCAGGATCAGTCCCGCGTCCCGCCCATGTCCCTGGCAAAGGCTAGCGTCATACACCTACTCACACGCTGGGCAAAGTTTGTGTGCAAACACGAGAGAATCTAAACCTTGGTTTATCTGGTTTGCTGGGCCTCGAATGGAGAAGCCTTGAGCTAGGGCGGCCGGATTGTAACTATAACCCACCAGACGCCGACGCTAGGGTGTAAGACGGCGACTCGAGCTGCATGTTTCCTGGCTTTCCCCCCATTGTACGTCCAATCGCTGAAACACGCTTGTCCGACGATCTCTCAGTCCGCTGCCTCGTAAGTTGTCGAACTTGCGACGCGCGCTGCCGAACCGTCGTTTGCGCCAACGCAAAGCGGCGTGGGAGTGGCCTTTCACAGCTCTTCGGAAATCTGTTGGCCTGCACCACCGCCATCACCACCGGGGTTCGCGACCACCACGTCATCAGCCGCGTCCCCGACGACGTACCAATTCTTCACCAGCGCGGTGCCGTTCACGACCTTCTCCCAAATCTCGGGACGGCACGTCTCTGGCTTCAGCACGTAGCAGATCGGGTCCGGCTGCGGCGGCGGGACGTTCTTGATGTGCCATGTATCCTTGACGCCGACGGTCGACAGCTCGTCCGTCACGGGGGTCAGCCCCGTTGCGATGTCCCGGTTGAAGGTCGCGCGCATGAAGATCTCGTACGCCGTGACGGGCTGGTACGCCGGTACCTCGTGGCCGGCCTGGTAGACCCGCGAGAAGCTGAAGTTGCCGAATTGACGCGTCATCCCCGTCACCCCATCCGGCGTGATGAGGGGAGTGTATCCGGCGTTTGCAAAGTCAACAGACCGACTATACGGGATCGCCAGGCTAGCTTTCTCGCCCCCCACCCAGTTGCAGGCATAGTCGCGGTCACCGTCTACACAGCCGAGATAGCACGGTTAGAACGAAAGGGAGTTGATGGCAACTGCAGGATAACCCTGGACAGAGCATGGCGGGCCAACTCACACATCATATGAACCTTGACCCCATTGTCGAGAAGGTACCCAATCGCCTCGCTAAACCCGCCCAGGATTACATCTGGAATCGTCTAAGCATGCTGTTCGTCTAAAGTGGTCACCGGCCCGAGGAGATTGGGCCTTTCTTACCAAATGTGTGGCTGAAGCTCTCGCCTACGGCACCCGCCGCCTCCGTGTAATTGACAGGCACGCCGAGTGACGACAGGACGTCGCCCTCCGTGAGATAGCCGTACATATGCGGGGCTGGGAAGGGATCGTGTTTGTCGTGCGCAATGTCGTACCAGCCCTTTCCGTCGGGTATCGTTTGATATAGCGTCACAGCTTCGGTCCACTCCTCGAGGAAGTGTCCGCAGACTTCTGTGACGTTCTTCTTGCCACCGTTCGCGAGGAACGGGCCGTGCTCCTTGAGGGCCTCTCGGCAGTCAACAATCTGATCTCTGGCCCCATTCGGGCGTGTCCAATTATGCATCATCTCATCATGGATAGATTGGTTGAACGCTTGGATTCCATATGTCTTTGCATTTCATTGTCAGCGGTTCCAGCAGCCTCCGAGAAATGCAACGCCACCAAGTGTTCTTTCACTTACGTTGTTGTAGGCGAAACTGATCCAGCTCTCGGCTTGGATCGTGAAGTCAACGAGGCCGTTGACGATCCCCAGCGTATCGAGATGGATGAACTGGGCATTCTTCTCCGGCGAGGATCCGTTCCGGATGAGCTCGTTCTGTGTCTGGAAGTGCTGGAATATGCCGGGCCCGTAGTGCCCTCCATAAGACTCCGCCCAGAGGCTGATGCGGTCATCGATAGGCTTGTAGCCGGGGAACTCGAAGAACCAGGTCTGGGCAAAGTGCCACAAAGCATGAGCAGCATGGGCCGTCGTGTTGGAAGTCTGCGAGGCCTTCTGGCTAGAGGCCGTGCCGTACCGGTAAGTGAAGTTGGCCTCGGGGACACCGTCACTGAAGTCGGTGGGAAGCATCTGCCTACCAGGACCTAGTTCGGGATCCTCGCTTTCGTGTATAGACACGTTCGTTAGGGTGTCGTAAGAGAATCCTACCTGAGTAGGCTGGTCAATGTATAGGAGGTTGACTTCGTTGTTCCAGCTCCACGGGTTCAGTCGAGTGGTCTTGGAGTCTTCGTTGACGAAGCAGGGACCATTTTCCTCGAGGAGTCCCATCATGGAAGACCCGCCAGGACCGCCGTTGAGCCAAATCGCCAACGGGGCATTCTCCGGTGCCTTGCGGGCCTCAAAGAACCAGAAGAAACTGTCGCACGTGTGAGCTCTGGCCAGATCAACGCGTCGAAGAATCTCTCACGTGTTGATGGGGTAGTCCTGCGCTTCCCCGTCGATGTCGTCCAGAGTACCAGGCGGCAGCCGCACGTAGCCCGCGTACGACTTGACCCCCGGCGTCGTCTCGCAGATCCCAGGCTACCAGAGAGCGGTCAATGGGGCGGATGAATTGGCGTCCACAAGCGATGTAAAGCTTACCTCTTTGTAGGAAATAGTCACATTTTCGTGGAATTTGGACTTCAGCACTTTGATCCCTTCCGGAGTGGGCGGGAATTGCGCGGTCACAAGCCCGATAAGCCCGCCGACCAACAACGAAGCGGAGGACAACATCTTAGCCTTGAATGCCGGATGCCAAGTTGGAGCAGGAAGAATTAAACTCTAGAATTCGGCGAGACTTCCCGTGTTTTTAACGGAGATGATTACGATGCCCCTGTGCGTAAGACGTGACGCGTTGGTCATATCTCGACTGGAAGAATCACAAACGAGAGAGAGAGAGGGGGTGGGGGCGTTTCCGGCTTCGGGGGTGCTGATTCGATGAAGACATTGACCTTCCTATCCTGGCACAAGTAGCTCCAAATCTCACCGGCGGCAGTCCGGCAATAGGAACCTTTCATGGAGTGTGTTTGTATAGTTGGCCGGGTATCTGCAGCATGGCTAGAACACTGCCCAACAGAGAGTCTGATGAAGTTGTCAGTCGGCCAGAGGAAAAAAGGAGAAACACGGCCCAGAAGCGCCAATGACTGCGCAAAACCAGCGCTTTGAGATGCCAATGCCAAACCGAGGAATGATGATTTCTTGTGCGCTCATGCTGGTAGGACTTATACTTGTATTAAGTGACTTTCCCGTTAATCCATCGAGTTCCCCACGCGGACTCTGTTGAGTTCGTGCCGCCGCAGTGCCCAACGCTCTTTCGAAGCAGAAACTCTTCAACCTTGTCGGCCAAAACTTTATGCACGCTATATGTAACGTGGCCAGAGTTGTACCAAAAGTACTGGCCAATGGGCTGGCAGCCGTAGGTGACATAGTTCGTGTCGATGTCCCAAGCCTTGTAAGCGGGGCAGAAGGATGTGGTGTTGGTGATGTTGAAAGACGCCGCGTCGTCGAAAATCTGAGTGAGCCATTTGTACGCATCAAAAACTAAGGCCGTGGAGTCAGGGTGCTTCTCTGAGAAGATCTTGGCTGTCTGGTTGACGACATCGTTGTATGTCTTGATCATCTGCGTGCTTGGAAGGCTCGCTGGGTTGGACTGGGAAGCAGGCTGCGTGCTAGTCAACACGTAGACCAACAAATATCCGACTGATGAAGGCTTTCGTACGTTTTTGTCAAGTGGTGGCAGGTTCAGGAAGAGAAAGTGGCGGTTGCCAGCATTGTACACGGCTTCAAGAGCAGAAAACTGCTCAGCGATAACAGCGGTATACAATTCTTGCCAAGTGCTCAAGCCATTATAAGGAAATTTGAAATTGGCCATATCGTTGATGTCGTTGATCCCAATCCACGATGCCACCAGCGTCCTGGTGGTCTCAGCTCCAATGACCGGCTTTCCGTAGGTGTCCCATTGGTAGATCTGATTCTCATACGATATGGTGTGATTCCAATGGAGCGGAACACTGGTGCAATATTATTAAACTGGCCACTGAGCCTAAAGCCTTCCACTCACAATGTTGTTGAGACGTCAGCTCCCGCGTAGGCAAAGCCCCACAGCTGCTTCTCGCAGTCTCGAGGGTGTCCCTCCTTGCATCCAGTAAGTTCTTGAACCCAATTGGAACCACCAGCCGAAGACGTGTTCTGGCCTGGGACGATGCGGTCGCTAAGAAGCTGTTTTGAAGTGAACGAGATGTTCAGCTGAGATTCGATAAAGCTGTACGCCCAACGGCCTTCAGTCCCTTGAATAAACGTGTACGAGTCGCCAAAAGTGAGCCTATGTATGTGTATGTCAGAAATGATTTATTCGCAAAGGATACTGCACGGGAAAGCTGATGGGGAGCTACTTACACATACTCTGTGCTCTTCCAACTAAAAGGAACAAAACTTGTCACCGGAGAAGCAAGAACGACGGTTGAGGCTATCAATATCAAAGTTACTTCCGCGGGAACCATCTTGCCAAGTTCTCAAGGCGCAGCAATGCTTCACTAAATACTTTGAATGGTGGGAGATATTCAACCCGCGGAAAGCTTGAGGCTTTGGTCGATGTCACGCGATTGTTATGTACCAATTTGCATCACTATAGTCCCGCCCCTTCCTACTTCCCCGCCCTGATAAAACGGGAGCTCATGAGAAGAACATGTAGCGTTGATAGACAACTGGAGTACTCGGTAGTATGGCAGCAACACCACGCAGGATTGCGGCTCGCTGGTGCTGAAGTGGCACGCTGCATCTGCATGCAGCAACCGGCATTGGTTTGACGGATGTACTCTTGTCCACCAGTAGGTGTTGGTCGGTCGGAGGAAACGGAAGCCCATAGGCTGCACCCTAGCATGCAATCCCATTATACTTGCTGCAATCTTCCCTCGGCTTTCGCTTCAATGAATGCCGAGTCGATGATCCCCTATTGCAGTACTCGCCGTTCAAGGTCATATATTCATGAAATAGAGACTAGATGTAAATGACGTGTTGCAAATGGAGGAAACATTTTTGTGCTTCACAATAGGTTTCTCATTGCAAGCAGTAGAAGAATTGTAACTACACACCAACTCATCTATATTGTATACACAACACGACAAAAATAAGAACACTGCTTCAGCAGGTATCATATATGAAAATCGAGTAACCCAGCCACCGGCGAGCCGTGGGTTGCATACATCCCCGAACTCTCAACTTTGAAAACCATCGAATGTACTTTGAAGGCCACCGAATATGGCCTGGCTTCCCAAATAGTTTCACAAGACTCCATGACGCCTCACAATGCAGGCCTTTCTCATCACCTTTCGGGTCCAATGCCTCTGACAAGCCTACTCCCAGTTCATTCTCCGTGTATCATTATGAAGCAAGGAGTGGTAGCATGTACAAAACGGACATCCACAAACACCATAACTTCGCCACAACACCATCAGATTTCTCATTCCGCCTTAGCATAGTCAACGCAGCCACCATGGCTCCCACGCCGACAGGCGCGCCCCAGAAGACGGGTTGGAGGTCCCAGAACATAGAGCACGCGACCGACCAGAATAGGACCATCGCCGCGAGACCGCCGCGGGCGACGTTCTCGCCGTACAGCAGCGGGACGGTCTTCCGACCCCGCGCTCTGTCCCCCTCCATGTCCGGGAAGTCCAAGGCCTGGACCGTCGTCGCGATCGCGGCCCCCGTCAAACCGATCCAGCCCCACGATGTGGGAAGCAGCTCTCCCCGCGAGAGGACCTCCAGCGACCCGGAGCCGAAGCACATGATGCCACACGTGTTGAGGGCGTTGCGCCCCCAGATGTAGGCGTTGCCGTCGAGGTCGTCGTACATCCAGAGCAGCGTCATCATCGACACGGTGGATTTGAACCCGCCCAGAGCCGCGCTCATGCCGACCGCCAACGGAATCATGCCCAGGAGCAGCTTGCGCGCTTGTTCGGCGGTGAGTCGTTTCGCGGCGATCGGGCGCCACGGTTTGTTGTGCTCGTCTTCGATCACGGACTTTTCCAGACGCTGGTTCGAGATGCCGCACACGATGAGGTTGACCCATATCCACAAGATGGCCAGGGGCAGCCGCTGTAGAGCCTCGCCCACCGTCTGGCTGGGAACCGTCGTAAGACGCTCGCGGCTGAGCATCGCCGAGGTGATGAAGATGACCTGGGGCACGAGCACGATCTTGACATCGCTCTTTGTGAACAGATAGAGCGTCTTCAGATGGAACAACACCCGCTGCATCTTCCATCTGTTAGCGACCCATTGCGGTACCCTCGCTGAATATCACGGTAGAGAGCATGCTCTTACCAAGTCCATGTGTTCGCTTGCAACTGTGGTCGAGTAAGACAAGCCCGCGCCCGAAGCCTTCTCAAGAAAGTCGTCCTCCTCGGGAGCCATCATCTTGCATGTCGTCGAACGTAAGGAGACCAAGCAAAGGACTGTTGCAATTGCGCACTCAAATGCCCGCCAGTAGGGCAAAGAAGGTTATTGTATGCCGACATTGTCTACCATGGACTTGGGGAAGTCCGCGTTCTAAACGCAGTTGCCCTCGGCTAGAGGGTGCCGGAAGCTTGCTGTGACGGCATCGTCTGAACCATGAGGCTTGAAGCTAGAAGTTGGCCAAAGGATGCTTCAATGACCCTTGCGCAGCCGGATTGCTCGGAAGCCCTGGCCCCCATGCCGAAAAGAGTAACGTTTACATTGGATGAAATGAGTCCATCGGGTAGAGCACCGCCAGCGAAATCACGCGTTTTCCTTGAGATTGCTTATCCGATAGTTGGCGACATAGACTACCTAAACCGCTTGCCATTTGGCATTGTCGTCTTGACTCGATTCGGCCCAAGTGGCATCACATCGGAAAAGCCATGGCTACTTTCTATATACTTTCTACTAGGCTCTGGTGGCGTTTTCAATACGAAAGGGAAAGGACAAAGGACTGGTCTGTGGCATTTCAAATACATCACGCGTTTGACGACGAACGCCATAAACCCCTTTCAGCCTAGTTCAAAGGAACCTCATGTCATCAAATCCCATCCCTAAGCACATAGTATTCTGAGTTGCCACAGATGAAAATTTTAACAGGAAATTGTTTTATCTTTCTGCTGTCCAGATATTACTAATATTTACAAAAAAAGTCATAACTCATGCATCGTATATTTCCCCTCTCCTTATAGAAATGCTGGGGGGGAAAGACCTTCACGCCTGCACCGGAGTGATCTTAGCGAACGCCTTCAAGTCCCTGCTGCTCCAGCCCACGCTGAGCGTGAACTCGCCGGCGGGGACGAGCCACTCCTGAGACACGACGTCCCAGTAGCTGAGGTCGCGACGCATCAGAGGGAAGCCGACGTTCTTGGTCTCGCCGACGGCGAGGGGCACCTTCTCGAAGCCACGGAGCTGCTTGGGAGGAGTGCCGGCAGGGGTGGTGTCGGCGGGGAAGGTGACGTAGAGCTGGGGAACAGCGGCGCCCTCGACTTCGCCAGTGTTGGTGACGGAGGCGGTGGCGTTGAAGATGGTGTCCCAGAGGGCAGGGTTGCCACCGGGCTCGATGGGGCGCTGCTCGGGGGCGCTAGTGATGTTGTCCTCGACGGGGCTGACCTCAAAATTTGTAAGCTCGAAGGTGGTATAGCTGAGACCGAAGCCGAACTCGTAGCGGACGGACATGTTTCGGGCGTCAAAGTAACGGTAGTCGATCTCGAGCTTTTCATCGAACCAGCTCTGCCAGTCGTAAGAGCCGGTGGTGTTGATAGCAGTGGTGGGAGGGGCGTTGTAGTCACTGCCATTCAGGGCGATGGTGTAGGGAAGTCTGGCGGAAGGGTTAACATCGCCGTACAAGACGTCGACGAGGGAGTTGCCGGACTCCTGCCCGGGGTAGTGCGCGGCAAGGATGGCTGTGACGTTAGGGTGATCAGCCCAGGGGAGGGTGTTGATGCCGGAGGAGTGGGTGACGACGATTGTGTTGTTGCAGTTCTTTGCAACGTTCTCAACGACGTCATTGCCGTTCCAGTCGACATCGAGGTGCTGGCGGTCGGCAGCCTCCTCGGCCCAGGTCTTTAGAAAAACGAGGCAGACCTCGGGAAGCTTGGGGACCCAGAGACTGGTGATGTTGGCTGTTGCGATATGGGTGTTGTTAAGCCATTGCTGGACGAGGGCACCATCCTTGGCGGCACGGGTCTTGATAGCCTCGAGCGGGGTGACGAGGTAGGTGAGACGACCGGTACCGGAACCACCACCGGCGGCGAGGGTGCCGTACTCGAAGTTGTTCTGGTTAAGGAGGCCCTGGGTGTCCTCGCTGGCATCGTTGCCAAAGACAGCAATGGACTTGGGCGCCTTGAGAGGGAGGGCCTTGTTCTCATTCTTGAGCAGGATGGTGGCGGCGGCGCCGTGCTTGCGGATCAGTTCGCCGTGGTCGCCGCGGACGTCACGGCTGCGCTCGCCAGTGAGGTTGTATTCGTGGGTCCACGTGGACTTGGGGGAGAAGGTGTTGAGGTCGGCGGTCGAGGGGTCGATGGTGGGGAAGTCCTTGTCCTGGCCGAGCCAGTAGTAGGGGGTCATGATGCGGACGATCATGTCATCGACGCGGCTGACATCGAGGGTGCCGTTGTTGACGGCAATGGTGACATTGCCACCGAAGAAAGAGCCGCTTGCCCAGTTCGTTCCGTACATTCCAAGACCACCTGTGAACATGTTAGTGGTTCCCTTTTCAGAAATGAACGCGTTTTTGGTGTTTCTTACCAGGCATGTCCATGTCAAGACCCGCCTCAATGGCAGCAACACCAGTGTGCGTACTATTCGACATATTAGTATCATTCGGTTCATCATAGTATGACATTGCAGGTTAGGAAACTCACGCTCCCCAGTCAGACATGACGTAGCCATTAAACCCGAGCTCAGTCTTCAACAGGCCGTTGAGAGACTTGGAGTTTTGGCAGCCGTACGAGCCGTTGATGCGCTGATACGAGCACATGAAAGAGGCGGCACGTGCCTTGACGGCATTAGCAAAGGGCCACATGTATAGTTCATGGATTGTGCGATCGTCGACGTTGGAAGAGAGAGCCTGTTCGACAATGTCGGTGGTGGTGCCGTTGGGGTCGAAAGTTGGGTTGCGCATCGTCTCCTGCTCGTTCAGGATCCAGTGCTTAGCGGTGGCCTGGACTCCGGCATCCTGATGGCCAGTGATGGTCTCGTACATGGCAACACCGGTCAGGTACGGGTCCGGAGAGAAACCTTCCCAGTTGCGTCCAGAGTAAGCGCTTCTTCCAAGGGGACCAGCAACAGGGCTGTTTGACGGTTAGTGACACTCGAAGCTAGAGAACAGAACATGTAGGATTGTAAAACCGACCTCAGAGCAATGTGGGCTCCCTTGGCCCGGAACTCTTTGCCCATGGCGAGGCCTCTCTCGTACATAATGTCCTTGTCCCAGGTGGAGGCAGCAGACACACCCGCGGAGAAGACGCTAGCATAGTCGGCCACACGAATGGAGAGAGGGCCGTCTTGGAGGCAGAGACCTTGGAAACCGAGGCGAGGAACGGAGATGATATTTCCAACGCAAGGGCCGGGCTTGCCAGTGACCATGTCGGCCTTCTCCTCTATCGTCAACTGGGCGACGAAAGCCCGAGCCTTGGCCAGGGCATCCTCCCAACCGTTGCCCGTGGTGTTCGCTTCGTTAAGGGTCAGCTCAGTTCCTCGTTCAATCTCGGTTTCAAGGCACTCACGGGAAGGGTAGACGGCCGGGGAGTGGCCATAGGGTCCGAGGATGGTGGTGTTCAGCGGCTGGACATAGCTGAAGGCATCGCTGGCTCGTTCTCCAGCATCATACGCCTGAGCGATGACCGAAGGCGCCAACAGAAGGCCGGAAAAGAAGAGAGACAGGGCGGCGGACATTGTGATATCCTTTGAACTGAGGCCTCGTGCTTGTGCTGAGGCATCTGAGCTTTCGAGATCGGGCGTTACATGCTTACCTTTATATGTCAAATCCTCATCCACGGCACACCAGCATTAGTCCACCATATCCCCGTCTCCTACGGTCCGAGGAATCCGACTGACTCTCCATCAGCTCCGCGCGGGACCTTGCAAGTCCGAGCGACCTGAGCATGATCGCTCTTGAACTGGTTAGCCCGCATCGGCATCGTCATTCCTCGAAGTCGGCCCCACACCGTTGGATGCTCGAAAGACCTCACCAGGGCCAAGGCAGAGAGGCGGGCTATCCGGCATGGTTGTTAGCCGTAGATTCGCCGGTGCATAGTCAAGTCTTGACCAAGAATGCCGAGTCATTGGGGAGTTCCAGATTCACCGACAAGGTTGTATGGCTAGCTGCCTACCACACCTCCGTGTCTTTCCGATTTAGAACACGGTCGTGGTGAGGAGACTTGCACTGTAGTAGTCCAGGCTCAGTTGTTTGTGAAGGACGCAGTGTCGGTGGCCCTCGGTCGTCGTGTCGCATTATGCCCGCTTCTCGGGAGGGAAACAACGGCTGCAAACGAGTAATTTTACGTTTTGTGGAGGATGCGGATCGGGTGATGGCTGGGAACATGGAGACTCCATGCTTGTTCAAGCTTGTTCCGCGCGAACCCCCGTCCCAACTCGAGAAACTCAGTCAGCCTTCAAGCAAAGAGGTCCCATCGAGCTCCTGTCCCCATCCTGACCCCAGCTCCCCCGCTCCCCGCTGACAGAATGAGTGGGCTATGGATCAAGGCCATCGTGGAGGGCCGACATTACGCCGGCACTAGAGGCACCGGACAGGCAAGTTTTGATCTGAAATCACTTTGTCATGGCGGCTCGAGTATCTCTGTACGGGAACTTGTTCATGTCCCCTTTGATCGGGAGCCGACACCACGGAACCGGTCGTCATAAACCGGGGAGAAACATATGTCACCCCCGGCTCCCCCGCACGCCTAATCGGCCCTGTTCTTCGTCTGGGGACCCCCTGGAGGAGGTCCGGTGCTTATGCTCGAAAGAGAGCTTTTGGTGGAGAAGCTTCCATGAAGTGTCATTGAGAAGCCTGCCGCCGGTAAAGCCACGGCTGTTGGCACGAGTTCGTCGTCCAATTCGAGCGTAGGGTGGCTCTCAGCCAAGACCTTAAAAACCGCGCACGATGCCGTTGGAGCCCAACTCTGTCTAGCTGATTGCCAGTCCCCAGGACGCCGAGGTCTCGTGATAGGATTATACGTCATAATAATCCCACAGAATCCACCCCCGGGATGAATGCCGCATTTGGATTTCGATCCCAGCAGAATTGTGGAATCTCACCAACCGTGGGGAAGAAAACAACGAGCTTTGTGGAGTTGGCCCATGCAAGTATCCTAGAACCATAATCGTCAGCTATACCGCTGCGCCTGTTTGTAAGCGTTTGGTGACGCCTCCCCCACTTGCGCGGAAAATTTTCGCTTGTTTGTACGGTCAGGCAGTTTCCGAATCTCTATCTTTGTGTTGGTAGCAGTAAAAGCTATCCTTGGCGGTTCTTCAATATTGATCTCGTGATGGGATTGTGGATCGAACAATTCCATCGCGGTGGGTCGCAACGCAGCCTCGATGCACGAGCATCACGCACTTTGGTCCATTTTGTTGACGGCTTAGCCGGAACCGGGAACTGTACGGATATGCAACGTTTTTTCTGTTGTTTACAATGACCTCGGGCCGGTCCCTGGTCGAGTGAGCTCCTCTGAAAATCACATGTACACCAAAGATAACTCTAGACCGGGTGATTGATCGTGGCCTCTGCCGCTCCAAAGCCAACCCCGAACTATCCGTTCTCGAGTTCCGCCGCGTGGCTTCTCGACTGATAGCCATTTTTCTTCTATGCGCTTCCGTCTCTCATGCTTGCCGATATCGTTCGTTCTATTACGAGTTGGGGATTTCTTTCATCCCGCAGCTTGCTATATTCTGGCGTGGGTAACCTGGCCCAGGGCTTCCCCAAGGTCCGAATGACACATATTTAGACTATATTTGCGTTTACTAAATGAACTCAATGAAATATTTAATCACTAGTCCCATCGAAAAAGTCGTTCGTGACTATCCAAATACCTCTGGAGTGTTTGCAGGGCACAGCTCATGCACTAAACTTCTCTTTCCAGCTTACGTAGCCGTGGATTTATGCACCCATTTATTAAGCGGCTTTTCCCTGGGTATTTCTTAGCTTTAAGAGTATCTGTACGCTCATGTCTCAAGACAACAATTCAGTGGCGGGATATCGTTTCATTCTATACGTACCTTGCTGGCTAGCCCTACGAAGCTTTCTCATTATGTCATGCAGGTTCGCAAAACGCTCTACAACTCTAGCATAGCCATGCTGTACTCACTCTCTAGTTCCAAGGAGATCAATTAGATGGAACTACGTATGGAAGGTGTTAAACCCGGATAATGCTGGATTCGGACCTGAATGTGCAAGACATTGGTTATGAGTTGACCAGTTCGAAGACGGTCGTTGAGCAGCTGTGTAACAAAGCACAGTGATTGTACAAGAGCCTCACCCGATCGACGTCGATCACTGCATAAGGGTCTTTGAGTGGAGGATCCAATGCGAGACCTCCGTCATTCCAGATACTCCGTCACTAACACATGACACCCATGAACATTTGAGCCTCAGTGGGTCATTACAACGTGACCGACGTCATTTGGATACTGGAATGAGGAGAATCTGGGGTATTAGTCGCTATATACATAATTGGAGTGCTGGCATGCTTTACTCCGATCTGAAACCAGCATTCCCGATCCCCGTTCCCGCTCATAAGTGGCTCATAGAGAGTGAAACACATAAAAGGGGGGTTTTCTTATACATTCCACAGACCAATGCTATTGAGTAAAGATTGTGAAGTGACTAGAGGCATAGACAACAAGTCAGTGGCAGTAACTTTGCCGGGGTTTTCGGAATATGAAAAAGTCATGATGTGTAGGTGCTCAAGAAGCTCTTCGGGTGGCATGATGGTGAAACATAATCATATATAGATATGTAAAAACAGTTAAAACATGGGGATAGCTGCAATTCGAAGAAAGAAGGGCCATATAAAGTGCTGGACACAAGGGTGTACGTATGGCTGGTGGGAAGGTGTGTCACGTGACATCGAGTCGCGGCACCTTCGGTCCTATGCATCAATACCTATACTGTTTAAAGAAGTGGCAGACTCTTGGCAGTGATGAGGACGTTCAATTCCGGTGTTTTGAAGCCTTTCTTGAGAATTGGTTGTTAATATTGACGCTAAACTTCGAAGACCATTGTTCGTCCCATTGATTGCATCAGCTAGCTATCTTTGAATGAACTTTGCTAACAAAAGACTCCCAGCCATGCTGAGTCTTCACGCTATGACTGTAAGTTATTATAGACATTTACTGAAAAGCTTCTGTCAGGCCACACCTCCGGGAAACTGCTGTTTAGGTGGTGGAACTATCAGAGACTTTACAGGTGAAATCGAAGTCTTCAGGTGGTCTGGAGTTCCTTGTCGGCATTTTTCACCGCTCCTGACACCACTATCATTGTGAATAAAGACAATGAGCTGAATATCTCTATAGTCAGTCGATTGCAGGGTGATAGTTCCAGCGTTGTTGCGGCTTTGGTCGTGGATGATATGCTCAGTAGTCTGCGAGCCAGAAGCGTAGTCACAGGGGAATTATTGCAACAACATGACCGGTGCGCCACAGATATAGGTTGCGTTTGCCCTCGTTCACGGAAGACTAGAACACGATCGGAATGGCAATGCGCAGGTTGCATAGATGCTCTTCTTGATCTGTTCAGCGCTCCATGATCCCAAGGAGGAAGCCGTTCCGGAACGAAAATTGACATGGTCAATGTTGGAATCTTCTAGAAATTCCGCCACGACAGCTAGAAGCTTGTCACAGCTCTCGTAAAGCAAGTTCTGGTGACAGTCAAACATCAGAATGATGTTATGCCGCGATGCCTTCGCCAGCATCGCATGTAGGTTAAGAAGGGGATTATTAACACTAGAGGTAATAATATGTATATAGAGGGTTCTTGTATAGAGGAGAGCAAAGTGTGCGTTTAGTAATATAGTAATTACAGAAACACAGGGCATAACGTATAAACATGTTAGGTAGTTTAGGAAAGTACTAAAGAAGAGGATAATAACTAGTTTCAATTAAAGTTGTACAATATAGCTTCCTAGACTTTGAGAAATAGAAAATAGGAAGAAAAAGTGTCTAGCTTGCTATGTTGTCCGACTTGCTATGCATACACGTTAGTTACAAGAGGGGGCTAATCTATTAGTTAATTCCGACTCTCCTCAAAATCAAACATCAGCTTTCGAAATGGCTTTGGTTCTTGCAGCTTTGTGGTAAGTTTATGTACGAAATACAAATATCGGTCTGGTTTTTGACCAGTTCTACGTTCAGGGCATGGAGTTTATGCTACAAAGCCGTTATATCTTATAACTCCAAAAAGTACAAACCCGTACCTTTGCCCGAGAAGTCTAGCTACAGCTAGCAAGACGTGAGCATCACCGAGTCGACCTTCACCGAGTGCTTGCGTCTCTGGCTTGGGCCTAATGCGCGGGAGATCGTCATCGTGACTGTGAAGCGGAACAGAGACCGCGTCGAGCGGCTGGTTGAGCCTCTCAAGGAAAATGCCGACAGGGTTGTCATCCTCTGCGCGCCACTGGCCAACAAACGCATTCAGTTGGTGGTGGGCGTCAAGGCTGCTAGAGGCAGCATTCTCGCCCTTGTGGACGACGACGTTTACTGGCGGGCCGAAGGTGTTCTCCCCTACCTCTTAGCTCCGTTCGGGGATACCAAGGTCGGCACGGTTGCCGGCATACAAAGGTCCGCTCACACAAGCCAGCCAGCTAATACCTATCCCTAACGAAACGATAAATTGACTGAGATTCCAGTGCCGAAGTCCCGCCCGAGCGTCAGAGCTCTAGAGTTATCACGGCCTGGGAAGCCACTTCGACGTTTGACCTGTGCCAGTGGAAGGCTTCCCGAGAGGTGCTTTTCGCAGCAGACGGAGGCTGCTGGTGTTTGTCGGCACGAACGTTGCTCATACGTGCCAGCATTCTACAGGACCCGTCCTTCATTAAAGCCCACACGCAAGAGGTCATCGGCCGTAGGATGGTGAATACTGCTGACGACGTCGTCCTAACCGGGTGGGTATTTGATCGCGGATGGAAAGTGTCCATCCAGAATGTGCTCGAAGCCGAGATCACCACCAACATCACGCATGATCACAGGTTCGCCTGGCAAATTCTTCGCTGGGACAGAGGGAACTTTCGCACCTTTCTGGGGTACATCTCCGTGTATCCTGGATTCCGAAAACTGATGCAGTAAGTTGTACTTCATTCCAGGCATGAACGGGCGAGCTCCGGCGCTGGATCATTGGTGCTCGCAGGCTAACGTAACACCGCTAGGAGACATCTATACACCACGTTCGAAATGATTGAGCGGCTCGCTCGACCCATTTGGGCCTTGGCATACGCTGGGGTTTGGCTACAGACTCTTCGCGCAGCACCTTGGATCGCGTAAGTCCATCTACTGTCCTGCACTGTATCATCACACTTGGTCTGATGGATATGCTACAACAGGTATGCTTTTATTCTCTAGATGGTGTGTAGATGGGGCGGATAGGTTTCAACGTACAGAGCATTCCTCAAAAAGTATCCATATTGCAGACGTCAGGTGTGGGCGTTCCTGCTCATGGATTTTCTTGGACCTATTGTGGACGTCTACGTCTACTTTACGATGAACAACGGTAGTAAGTTGACTAGGACAGCGGACACTTAAGAATTGAAGTGAAACAATGACGATGTCGTGGGAATAGGAGTTATGTTTCCAAATTTCAGTGACTAGCTTTTGAGCTGTTGCAGTGAACATCGAAGGATCTATTATATTCTTGCCACAAGTCTACAGAAATCAATGTCTGACTAATGTGAGAATTACGAAGATTTGAACGTAGGACTGATATTTCCTTGGGTTTCTGGTATTGAGCCTGGCGTATGTAGCGTAGATGATAGCTGGAGTAGTAGTTTAAATATCAGGGTGGTAGCTGTTCTGTCTTAAACTGCAATTTTGCTAATGAAACTAAACTACTTTTCCAAAACCTCCTCGGCTGAGGCTGCAGTAGCTGAACTCTTGGTGTTGGGTATCTGTTGCTACTCCATGGCCCAGCTTACAACCCAAGCAAGGGCCGGGGTAGCAAGGGTAACCCAAAAGACGTTCTTTAAAGCAGAGTTGAAGGCTTCGACGACGGCGTCTAGCAGCTCTGGGGGGACGATCTTCCTGAACTCCCCAGCACCCGCTGCCACCACTGCCGCGCCATCGATCCCCTCGACCCGACCGAGCAGCCGCAGCAAGGCGTCCGTGAAGAGGTTCTGCCCGACGCTGGGGGCCAGGGCGCCCCCAAGCATCTGGAAGAACATGACGGTCACAAGGCCTGTTGGCACATCTACCTTGCTGAGAACGACTTGGACTGCGAGTATTGGCATCTGGCTACACATTCCGTAACCAAGCCTGGATATGATTTGGGACGCTATCTATTGCCTGCGTGAGCTTGTGGGGTGCATAAGCTGGTAAATGCCTCCTCTGATGGCTAGGACGGGGGCACTGATCCACATCAACGGCACGCAATGTCCAGACTTCGACGAAATCTAGCCTGCGCAGATTGTGCCAAGGCTATTAGACATGATGATAGGAAGCAGATAAACGCCTGAGTCTCTGGCACTGTTGTTCTTGACTGACTGAAAGTATATTGGCTAGTAGTACGAGTGCAGTACTATAGCTACCTGGACAAGCATTATGAAACTACATAATGCAGTAACAGTACGGCTTTGGAAAATGCAAAGAGGAACAGTAGCACTAGGAGAGTATTAGTAGATAAGTTAAATGTGACCTTAGAAGTGTGCATCCTTTAAAACTTATGTTTCTTTGCCTTAGGCTTGTAAGTACACAAAGGAGACAAAAAGCAGCCTAAATCTTATTAGGCACCTGAATACCCTTAGGTAAGACTAGGAGTAGATAATTCTACCCCACTGCAGAGCTAAGTTTAAGCACAATGTTGTGCTAAGCAGTAAAATAGCGCCTGGGATGTTAAGCTGGCGTATCTTGTCTGTCTATAGCAGTCTGCCCTTTACGGTAGGCAGAGGCTTCCTTAAGGAGAACTAAATCAGAGTTAGACTAACAGCTCTGAAGGCTAGGGCTTGTTAGATATGCTATTATGATTAGGAAGATGATAGATTGTAGGCAAGACACTTACAGAGATTAAGCTAGAAGATGAATCACTAAGTAAGCGTCTTGTTGTCAGTTATAGAACTGCCTACAAGTAGGCCTATGGCTGATCCGGTGCTGTACAGGCCTAGAATGACTAGCGATAGTTTTGCCTGCTTCTTTAATGGGACACAGTATAACAGGATTATAGTAGTCCTGCTTACCAACCCGGCAGCGCCTATGCTAGTAACAGCTCTTCTAATGATAAGAGCCATTAAGTTAGGTGCAACGGCAGAGACAACAGAGCCAACTTCAAAGACAAAGAGCAATATACAACAAACCTATTTAATATTATAAAAAGCATAAAGATAGCCGCAGGTAGGCAATAGTGCCATTTACGCAATCAAGTAAGAGGAGCCATACTAACTGATGTCGTTGAGGCTCTGAAAGTCGCTAGTGATCTGGGGTATCGCGGTCGCTTATTACAGATATTATGTTAATGCATTGGTCATTTACTGAGGTCAAAGGAGACAGTTTATAAACCTAAGATGGTATTATCGAGTGCTAGCACAAAACAAATGGCCATGAAGGCGAAAGTCAGAGACGCAAGGGCCCATCCTTGCATGTACGCAGTCGGTTGCTGCTCTTCGCTCCGTTCTCCTCCATTCTGCCGGTTTTCAATATCGTCTGCAGTCGCTCCGAGGGGCGGCGAAGGCTCTGCAGCATTGCTCGTCATGCTTATCGATACGGATGCTACAGGAAACTCGATCGAGGGTCGACACCTACAGAGATGACTGACGGTTTTGGTAACAGATCCCAAAGTCCGGTATATCTTACGATAGGGGTAGAAATTTCCCTAAACAATGGTCAAAGATTTGTGGTGGCTGCCCAAGGGCTGGCTGGGTAGTGCGATATATAATTAGCCAACAATAGTTTGCTATCACATCAAACTCAGCCAGTAGCTCAACAATGCCTCGATGTCCCTGAAATTTAACCATTTTGTGGTATCTAGAAGATATAAGCCAAAACGAAGTTCTATGATGTACACTGCGAAGAATGGTTGGTTGCACTTCCAATGGAACCATAATGCTTGTAAGCATGTTGTTCTCGAGGGATACCAGTACTACTACTCTGTACTGGTACTACATTAATCGTTGTACCGGTATCCTTATGAGCCCATGCGGGGTAGAACCAATAAGAGTTTACGCCCCTTATGTTCTGACCAATAGATGCAACATTTTCCAGGGGAATAAGGGTTAGATGGGTCTGCCATTACTGGGCAGCTGGGTCATGTCACTTTTGAAGGATAATCCCTGCCTGACGAGCTACCGGGCTTCTTGCCGCTGGTGTTCCATGAAGTACTTGCCACTAGCTCGTCGTACATCCAGTTACGAAGTGTATGGGTTCAAACCAGGGTGCTAATACGTAGGGCTTCAGGAGGAGTCTTACTGCCTACATCCCGAGGAGGTTATGGATTTGACGTTTGTGACCTAGGACAGGCCCCGCTCCTTGATCAACGGAGTTGATGAGTGTTGGCGCTAAGAGTACCTAGACGATCCATATCAGTAACTGGTCTTCCTAAGCTATTACTTGGCACAGCGAGACGCGCCAACTTGCATTTAGCCTAAGCTGCTATAGAAAGTGATAGGTACGAATACCTGAGGGATAAATGCACGTGCGACTGGAAATGATACAGTGTGGCCGGTCTACCGACATCCCGATCAGGCTATTCGTACTTCCTGCGCGGGGAGAAACACTTGGCCTTGAGGCTGACTGGCCCATCATGCTTCAGAGGTAAGGATCTGTTGGATCTGGGGTCTTTCTGCTCTATCGGTAGGAGGGTAAGGAATTGTGACCATTGATCGAGCCCTTCCTGCGGGTACCTTGGGGTAGGGATGTGATAGTGGCGGTGAAGAGGTTCCAGTCGAATGCTAGGCCGGGGCCGCTGCCGCTAGCTGCCGCTGGCACCCAGCTGCCCACAGGTATTGCAACACTATTAGAAACTTGTTGTTCTTTACTCTGTATTGTGGTCTGAACAGGCAGGTGTTTTGGTGACTAGAGCCTAGAATGAACTTATTCTAGTGCTCTACTAACTGGACCTACGCGTTGTCTACGTATTTCTACGCTTTAGCTTAGGCAACCTCACACGTAGAAATTAAAGCCGTTTTCCTATGACTTTTCCCACCCGATAAAGCACCGCGCGACATGTTATAAGGAGTTGATCAAGGCCATCCACGTCCGAGAGTGTCAAGTTTTACTTCGAGGTGGTACTTTCGAGATACGCCGGTAGTGTTCAAAATCGAGTCTGTGGTGAACACCACGAATCAAATTAGTTGTGGCCAGTGGACTGTAGTAAGTATAGCCTTCACTCACTCGATTGACTAAGTGTGTCCCAAACATGAAGTAGCTTTCCCTCAACTGGTGGACCCATACCAACATAGATGCTTCCCTCGGTCCTTTGGTGCGTTCTCCTGTAATCTCTATTCTACTACTTGGGGTTAAACTAGTGTGTGACCTATCTTAAATTATCTCTGCAGTAGCTTTAACACTAAAGCGCTTAAAAAGTCAATCCTTCCTACGTTCTCGAACTTAGCCAACATGAAATGAAGTTCTAGAACTATAAATGTCGGGCATTTCCTGACTCCATACCGGCATCGATCATCAAGACCTTACAGCCAGAAATGGCAAGGTTAGCACAGACCAGATCTTATGCCGGACCAGGATTGACAACAATATAGCCATAGTCGTTGGGAGTTTATGTGGTAGCATGTCTGACAACATGATGTTCATGACGGGATCGCTTTTCAGAAGATCTCCAAGAACTAGCATGGATTCGAGAGTCAGCAATACCGATTTCTTGGTATCCGATGCCGCGCTGGCTTATGCAGGGGAGTCTGAGTTAGCTACGACAACAAAAAGGGCGGTACCGAGTGAAAAGGCGCATACTTGGTGCCTGGAGCACTATGTGCTTCCAAGAAAAGAGTGATAAATGCCTGTATAGATCTATCAGAGTCTCAAATTATAGAGCCTGGGTTGCAAATGACGAATGTGAATATAACCATAAAATCAAAACCTTCAACGACGCCGAGACCACGAACCGACTGAGGGGATATAAAGACTGGGGAAGGCAGATGTTAGCTTAGCAGGGGTCAAATACAACCCAACTCCCCAGCCCGGTTCCTAGATGTCGAACGATTGAAGTGTTCGAGTCTCAGGAGGCATCTTATCTGAAGAAATGGAGTCCTGAGGGCTGTCGTTACATGACGACGACTTTGTACCTTATAGCCTTGCCGGTTACTCTTGATAAAAAGGCACTCAACTTAGGCATCCGCGATTATGACATGACCATGTGGCTAGTCGTGCATATACCCCGCACTCCGTACTCGGTTGCTAAAGCTGGTTTTCTACTCGCCGTACCGGGCGCGGAAATGTTCAAAAATGGGGCAACAACGATTGCTCAGTCCTGTCGAGGCTGGTTACCGCTCTTACACGTGTACGTCCACCCCAAAAGACCAGGGCTCATGGAAGGGATTTGCACAACAGGCACTGCAACTTCGAAAAGACGTTATAAGATTCTTTTCGCATTGCACGATGCATCATCTGCCGATCCTCTTAGCAGTGGCCGGACGCGCGCCATAGTATAGTTGCCATCCTGCACTATTAAAATGTCCAAGGGAGTGAGTAGAGAACGGAAAACTCGGCGGAGTCGATGCCGAGGCTATCGGAGTGATTAAGCACAGAACCTACCCGGGGGTGTTAGTCAGCCTTCGTCAAAGCTAAACACCCCCTCCTCACGGAGGGGGCGAAAAAAGGGGGGTTGCAGTGAGAAAAGGGGGGTTGCACCCACATCACAAATACCCTCACTTTTACGTACATTATATAGTATAGTCAACTTTTTATTTCTTAAAGCAACAACCACCACAACGTCATATAATAACAAAAGTAGTACTAATTAATAGCCCTAATTAAGGGCTTTACAGTAGTACCTTTTTTTCCCTTTTCTTATAATAACTATAAATTTATATTACCACTATAATATAGGTATTACTCTTATTATTATCCACTATATATTACTACTCCTTTTTTTATATTAATAAGGGCATATATAGGATATTTTATAGTATAACCCCTGTTGCCCTCTAACTATCTATCTTATCCTTTAGAGTATAATATTATAACTTATATTATAAAGGACCTTATAATATTAAAAGGCTAACTGTTAGTATTATTAGTAGTAATAGTAATAATATATAACTATTATTATTATTATTACTCCTAGGTATACTAACTAATTCTTTACTTAATATAACTAAATTAATGTCCTTATTAACAGGGTCATTAATGTCTACAAAGATCTCAGGGTCAAAGTATAGCCCTGCTGCCTCTACAGCTATATTAGCTAATACTTAGTTAATATTACCTTAACTAAGAGGTCTTACTATATACTTAAAGTAGTTAAGTATATACTATAGTAGAGAGGTTAGATTAAGATTTATTATAAATTTTTCCTTATGTATAGTATTATTTAAGTTATACTACTATAGATCTAAAGGGTTAAATAAGATATATAGTTAATCTTTTCTAGTATAAATAAGCTACTATTTAAAGGTTAATTACTTTATCTATTTATCTACCTATTAATACTTTAAAGCACTATATTACTACTAGACCTCTTTTTCTTGCTTATAGGCTATCCTTTTTACTACTACCTATTAGTACTATATATTTACTTATATAGCCTCTATAACTTACTTATTATATACCTCCTTTATATCTATAATAGTAACACTAGTTATAAAGGAGTATTATAGTTTAATAGCTTACTAGCACTAGCTCTTCTGTTATTATATTACTAGTCTAGTATTTTAGTCCTTAATATATTACTACTAGTACTTATAGGTAAAAGATCCTTTATAAATTACTTACTTTACTACTTTAAATCTCCTCCTTAAAGAACTACTTTATATACTACTATATTTCTCCTCTATATAGTTAACAGTAAGAATAGCCTTATTAAAGTAGTTATTATATAGTAAAAAATATATAAGGTGTAATAGTATATCCTTATTACTCTATTATATCCTCTTTACTAGCTAGGCTAGTATAATATTATTATATATAGGCTATATACCTGCCTTCTTAAAGCCCTTTATAATATAAGCAGCTATAAAGGCTTCTTTAACTATAGTATTTAAGGTAATAATAAAGTTACCCCTTATAAATATAAGGTTACCTTCTTATATATAGTTATAGAGCACCTATTAATAGGCCTTCTTAAAGTGTTAAAAGACTTTTATATCTATTAGCTAAAGGAAGTATATTATATAAAGTAAAAAAAAGGCAATAATAATATTAAAGTTAATATAATATTCTATAAGCTCTAAACTTATATAGCCTATAAATCTATTAAGGAGGAGAAGGTAATATAGCTACTTTAACTTTTTTATAGTATCTTAATAGTTATAATACTTTACCCTTTATTTACTTAGTTAACTATTAGGTAGATATAAATTATAAGTATTATAACTATATACGTTAACACTAAAATAGTCCTTAAAGGAGTAGCCTATTTAGTAATACTTTACTAACCTTATATATAACTCTATATTAAAGTACTATATATAATCTATTATAACCTCTTAGTTAAAGAAGCTAGTTAGTAAATATATAAAGTAGACACCTTCTTAGACCTAATAATCTACCTAAGCAGTAATTAGCTATATTTTAAAGATTATATATACTAGGATAATATTATTAGTTATATTACTACACCTAACTAACGTATATAACTCTTAATTAGCTAGATCTATAACTTTAGGTAGGTAGTTATATTTTAGTAGCTACTTAAGGATAATTATATAAAGCTAGCTGCTAAGGCAACTAATCTAGTAGCTAGATTTATTAGCGTTCTATATCTTAGATAGGCTAATATTATAGTCGCAAAGGGTAGCCTAGTACTAGGCAAAAAAGTCCTCTACTAGAGCTAGGTCTAACTTAGCCTTCTTTTAGTATAACTTAACTAGCTTAATAGCGCCTTTCTTCTAGAGCTCTAGATAGTTAGTAAGCTAGCTCTAAACAAAGTGCTTAGAGATAGGCAGCTAGCCCTAGATACTGCAGAGGTAGTTAGCTATTTCTTTAACCTATAACAGTAGGGCTAAAAAGCTAGACTTATAAAGCTATATAATAAATACGCTAAGAGCTACATCTTTAGCCTCTGTAAGTAACTAGGGCTAGCTGCCCTTATCTAGGCTAGCGCAAAGGTTACAGCTAGCCTAAAGAGCCTAGAGATACTAGTAAATAGAAGTATTAGATATATTATACTACTAGGCAAGTTAGTAGATAAAAGGTATAGTAGACAGCTCTTTACTAGGCTAGTTAAATTAGCTAGCCTATTACTAGGCAGTAAATATTACTTTAGTAGCCTTTTTAGTAGTAGTTATATTCTTATTATATTAGTAAGGTATATTAAAAGGTTAAAGTAGGGTAAGTAGTTTAGTTACTATTAATATCTGTTAATAATGTGTCTAAATAATTACTTGTTTTTAGTGAGAATATAATAAAAAGTAGGACAGGGCGGGGACTAGGTGTAACCCCCCTTTTCTTACTGCAACCCCCCTTTTTTTGCCCCCTCCGTGAGGAGGGGGTATTTAGCTCACAGCGCTGACTAAGTTGCCCCCGGGTAAATGCCAAATGCACTTTAAGTTGTTGCCTCTTTTCACCTGGTGGCTGATGAGCACTTGGCCGTGCATGGAGGTTGACTCACACTTAGTACCAAGGCGGAACGCTTCCTAGTCCCCCGGCTGGACTAATGCTGCAAGGAGGACGATCACAATGACAGTGATAATACCATAATATAGGGGGCCAACCTCACACATGGGTATTATTACCAGAAGGACGGTGAGGCCCCACTCGGTGCCACTGACACTTCCATGAAAGGTTAGAGCCCGGGAACGAGAATGAAAATTGCACCCTAAGAGGATCGACGGAGATATCTGAGTAGAGTTGAATGAAGAGGCGTGTCGTGCTTGACAAGACCTACAAAAACTAGTCAACGGTCTTACTGTCTCCACAGCTCGTGCTCAGGACTTCAACCCAAGGCGGCCAACGCCAACCACCCCCCGTCTTTTGCATCTTTGGAGATGCTCATATTCTATCGGTTAGTATCAGATTCCATTGACTAGTGTGAGATTCCACTGGTTAGTGTCAGATTCTACCCGAATAGAATTCTGTAGAGGAGACATGTGATTGGGTTGACAGAGTGCTGTTTCAGTGAATTGATGATGTGCAGGTTTATCAGCAAAAAGACAAGAACATTTCACGTAGTTCAATCGTGCTTCGATAATCGCGAGATGTAGTATACGGTGTAGGGTAGGCTGATGATTTCTCAGGGTCTGTTTGCGCAGGCTGATACTATGTACAAGAGGGAATGACGGGGGTCAACCCTTTTTATTTAAAATGTCAGCAAAAGAGAATAACTAGAATGCCAATAAGCCCAAAACACTGATATTCAGACAGACTCGAGGGGGGTTGCTAGCTTCTTTTGTGACGAGCATGAATTTGGATCGCGGAAAGGTGTTTGGTCCAGTTCGTGGTCCGTATAGGAAACATCGCCTCGACGCCCTGACTTAAGGAAAAACTCTTTCTGAACTCGAATGGCTGGTAGTTTCGAAGTGCTTGAGGTCGGATTTGCCGGTTCTGAAAGGTTAGCGTAGTTGGATAGGCCGCCCCTCTGCGTACTGCCGAACACCTTGGGGAACACGACGCTGAGCAGGGAGTAGATGGCAGGCATGCTAGCGCAAATGATACCGACCGGCACTTCGATTGTGCTCCAGTATCCGACTTCAACGTAATCCTCTATGGTTTGTTAATGCCGGTTTCTACTCGAACGAAAAGGACTACTTACGAGTCACATTCTCGGTTGTGGCATAAGTCGCCAAAGAGTTCAGCCGGACAATGCTGATGATGGTTACGCTATAAACAATGTCAGCCGCCACGTACATCATCTTCAGAGCCGTGGGGGAACGTACAAGAATCCCACGCAGAACATCATCATGACCATGAGTTTCTTCTTTAGGGATAGAGAAAGGCTGTAAAGCTCTCTGAGGGGAAGAAGCAGGGTCGCCAAATCCAACGCAATGTTGACAACGGCGGCTGCCCAGCCCTGGATGTTGATGTTGTTGCACTTTGCCGGAAACTCCTTGTCCCATCCTTTCCAAGCACCCTCGACGGGGCTGCACTGAAATATGCAGGTGAGCTCGAAGACGATAAGATATGCTATGTTGAGGCCGATAAGAACCCAGCAGCCGAGTCTTATCTCCTTCTTGGAGAAGATCTTGAGATAAAAGAGAAGAATAGAAATCTTGGTTACAGCCAAAGCACCCAAGTAGAGAATCTCATCCCAAAAGAAAATCTATAACCGCGATCAGTTTTCGGTCATTATAAAAGTACCGGGATCAAAACGCACGTATAAGAATTGCGTAATGTCGTTAGGCTGAACGTTCCAAATATCTTTACCCAAGGCAACTCGTGAAACTTTGTATCAACCAGTAAGTGCTAAGCTCGAGCAAGGATTTGTTACATAGAAAGACCCACTATGATATGAAAGACCATTAAGAGGTATCATGGTGGTCTGGCAGATATGTTTAGTATTCTCTTCCACAAAGCGAGAGGGGCTGTAGTTGACGTACCACAGCTAATAGCATCACCCAATCTTCGAGACCCCAAGTCTGGCCACCCAGGAAAACCTTGGAGACTACTCTCAGAACGAACGCAAGAAGCCCGAGAGCCAAAAACACAATGCCAACGACCCATACCAAAGTGGTTCGGTCCCGGGATGGCATGTCACACTCGTGCTTGACGTAACGCTGGATCTCTTCAAGAAACTGTCAGTACGTAGTACACCAAAGAAGCGGAACGAATCCGAGAGACTTTAACATACGCAATAGCTCTCGAACGGTGCAGTTGGAACGCACGCAAAGCGAGATTTGCTCGTATAGTCGAACATTGGTGCAGAGGCAAGTCGTGTTGGTAAGTGGGCACAGGCCTGTCGCCAGCGCCACCTGTTGGATGCATTTCAACTAGACACTGCCAGTTAGAGATCTTTCGATGACTGTTGATAATGCAACACTTACGCCGCACAATGGAGGAGTGTCTAACGGCGCCGGGGTGTCGATGGTTTTGGTGAGACTCCACACGCCTTGACACCAGAGCAGTATGAGCAAGACAGCTGAAAAGTGCTTCATCTCGCACGACGGTACTCTAGAGGCAGCTCCTATTCTGTCGAAGACAGATTAGGCCCTAAGAGCTTGGCTGGAAATACGGCTCGTCCAATTTGCGGGCGCTCATCGACGAGGTGGCATAGACTAACTGCATCAGATAACTGCTAACGCCTGGCCTTTACTATATATTAAGTTTGTGCTTCTTGAAAACCTTTCAATTCGTTCTCGACTCGGACAATTAACATGCATCCGTTTTTGGAGTGCATGCCGCCTCGAACGCCCGTAGAAATACGATGGCCTTGCATGCCATCTTCTCCCGAAGAATACACCTCCTAAAGCGACTAGAGATGGGGCGCAGAGCCCTGGGGGTCCCATGGTCGGTAGAGGGGCATCGTGGATTTCGACAGACAGGGTTGCGTTTCAAACCCTGCCACTGCGACTCGTGCTAGCCTTAGTAGAACAATTCCGACTTCGAGCCCACAGAAGCTTTCATGAACAGTGGGTTAAGTTGATGGAAACGTTCAATAATGCCCAGTGTAGTGGGTGCTTTCATTAAAATTGTCTCCCATCATCTTGATACGGGATTGTTAATGATCCGCGTTATCCATACTCTGCGCTGGATTAGGAATTCACATCATGGCAAGCAATGTCCTAGTTGCATCAGACACTGCCTTGGGTTCCCCAATACCATTCATTGTGCCATAATACGCCGAACATCTCATCGCTTGATCCACGGTGTCGGGATTGTTGCGCCGCTCAGGGGCTGTAGCGGCGTCTCTATCGTCCAGACTCTGAGCGCACGCCACGGCCGTACGATAGGCGTCTCGGTGCAACGGTGTCTAGCTGTCAGCAGAATACAGCTATTTGGCTGTATCACCAACAGTTTTCTCTCACTTTACCCAACCATCTCTCAAACCCCTAAACACGCCCCTTACTCCTAAATCTAACCCTAATCCCAATTTCTACCTTAACCTCTATCTCTCTCTATCTTTTTTTTTTTTTTGCTTCTACATCTAAATCGCTTTTTTATTTCTAGGCCATGCTAGTCTGCAGAGGTATCTAGATAGTGTACTTGACGGTTTGATAGGGGAGCTGTTAGTGCACTTCTGTGGGGTAAATGCTGGTCTTGTTTAATGAGTGTCTCTTACTAAAAGCGCTTGAATACGGCCAAAATAGCCGTACTCCTGTCAGCCAGCCTATGCGGTTGACTAAGTGGAGATGCCGGCCATTGCTACGACTACTTAGAAGAGACCCGCGGAAGCTTCCTTAGCTCCCGGTGTATCTGTCGAGCAGTGAATGCTTCAAGGCTTGAACCTTTGGGCTATTGGGGAATTTGAAGGCAGATCGCTCGAGTTGTTAACACTGGATGGTTCCGTTGTATATTAACCATGCAGCTCCTCATTTTAAGCAGCGTTACTTCCCTTGCCCCTAAGCAACAGGGGGTCTGTCAACCTGTCTGCTCAAGTTCTCCTGGTAGTCGGTCGCGGCGCCGACATTGTCCGTTCGGGCCACTATGGTGTAAATCAAATCTTGATCCAGTGTGGGGGCTTGACCAGTTAACGAAGACTCGCAACCCGAGAGGGACCGGCCCGGCGTTGCTTGCGGGCCAGAATCGTGACGTCGTTCATACCCCTGCCTAGTTGGTTGACGACGGACACTCTTCTGAGGCCCGGGGTAAGCCGGAGACAGGTCGATCTTAATCTGGCATATTTTCAACCCACAGTACTAGCCCTGTCAACTTCAGGTAGTAAAAGAATGGACCAAGAACGTCGTCTTGGTTTGCAATCCTTCTCGTTTAGACCATTAATCTGCTTCCTATAGTCCACTCGTTCACTAGTCATTCGTTCAGACACCAGCGATTTGCTGCCCACGCTCTTTACACAGGCTTCGCCATGAAGTCCCATTACATTCTTTCGCTTCTGCCCTACCTCGGCAGCGGCGTGGTCGCATTCCCCGCCTACCTTAATGAGGCTCTCAAAAACGGTGCTGACTCGAAGCTCTCGGAGCACCTGGCCGGCGTCTTCCATGAGACCCACGAGAAGAGGCTCCTCTTCGACCCGATGACCACCCCGATCGATGTGGCCGGCAACCACAGATTCATTCCGCCAAACTTTGAGAAGGGCGACCAGCGCGGCCCCTGCCCGGGCCTGAATGCCCTCGCGAACCACGGCTACATCAGCCGGGACGGAGTGACCGGCATCGCAGAGGTCACGGGAGCCATCAACCAGGTCTTCGGGATGGGCATCGACATTGCGGCGATTTTGGGTGTCTTGGGCACCGTCTTTGTTGGAAACCCTCTGTCGGTCAACCCCGGCTTCTCCATCGGCGACGTCTCCCGTTCGTCGAACAACATCCTCGACAACGTCTTTGGGCTTCTCGGGACGCCCCGGGGCCTCTATGGCTCTCACAACATCATCGAGGGCGACGCTTCCCTCACGCGGGCCGACCTGTACGTGACGGGAGACGCCTCGACAATGGTCATGGATCAGTTTCAGGCGCTGTACGACATGTCGCCCGGCGAAGGTGACTACAACATGGACCTCTTCAGCGAGCGATCTTCCATCCGCTTCAGAGAATCCATTGAGACCAATCCCAACTTCTACTATGGCCCTTTCACCGGCATGATCGCTCGTAACGCAGCCTACTTTTTCGCCTGCCGCATGTTTTCAAACTACTCCTCCGAGAACCCTGAAGGTGTCCTCAGTAAGTGTTCTTCCTCTTGGCGTGGGGGCACTGGGTATTGACCGCGCTGCAGATAAGGAAACCCTCAAGAGTTTCTTCGCCGTGCAGGGCGAAGAAGGGAATTTCACGTACAACCGCGGCTGGGAAAGGATCCCGGAGAACTGGTATCGTATGCCAGTCGACTACACCTTGGTCCAATTGAACTTGGACCTTGTTGCTCTGATTCTCAAGCACCCCGAGTTGGGAAGGTTGGCTATTCTCTCCATCCTGTGCAGAAGGCAAAAACTGACAGACTCCGTCCACAGCATCGGAGGCAACATGGGAGAGATCAACAGCTTCGCTGGAGTCGACCTTGGCGACCTCACGGGTGGCGTCCTGAACCTCACCAAGCTCCTGGAAGGCAACAACCTTCTGTGCTTCGTCTTCGAAATTCTCAAGACAGTCTCGCCAAACTCCCTGTCTACCATTTTCACCATCGTCGAAAAGCCTCTCAGTATGGTCACCGACGCTCTCGGAACGGCCTTGGTGAACCTCTCTTGCACCGCTTTCAAAGACATGCAGGTGGGCGGACAGAGTCTTGACGAAGGTCTCAAGGCTCAGTACCCTGGTGCTCGCATGTCTGACAATGTTCTTTGAGATGGGCATCCTTGACTACTAGCTCTCACTTGTTGTAAGTGTAGACGGGGTCAGACACAACCAAAGGTTAGAGGACGGCATATCCCATACGTTGCCAACTGAGCTTTGATCCATAACAAGCTGAGCAGCAATGTCCGCCCACGGTCCTGGAGTGAGATTCTCCATGTAGGAAAACATGCCGTTTACGATAGCTTCTATGTCTTGACATTTGATAAGATAAAGAAGATGTTCTATGTCTAGCGTGTAACATTTATAGCAAGATTAGCACAAGCATTTCGGAGGAAAACAAAAAACATCAATTCGAAAAGATTTTCAATTGTTCATCTCGGCATCTCATCATGTCTCCCTTCATCCAAAAAAAATCGCTTCCGTGTTCCGCTTTTTACAACTTGGCATGCTTTTCGTTAACCAGTACGTATCTGTAACGGGCATTGCCGGCTTCCATATCAACAATCGCCTTGTTGGCATCCTTCAATGGTCGTTTCTGGACCCAGGGTTTGACCTTCTTCTCGACCGCGAGGTCCAGCATCTGCCTGATTTCAGAAGGCGAACCGATGCCACTGCCTCCGATCTTGATGCCGCTCGCCAGGAGGCTGAAGGCGTTGATAGGAGGGAGATTACCACCGTCGGGGGCGCTACAAGTTATCAGTCATGCGTGAAATATGGCGCACGGCGTGGATGACTTACCCAACTTGGATGTAGGTACCGTTAACCTTGAGAAGCATCAGGTACTGCTGAAGAGGCATCTTGTCGCTGGAAACGGTGGAGATGATCAGGTCGATGCTGCGAGCATTATTCTTGGCCCAGCCCTCGTCGTCGTCCGTCGCGATGTATTGATCGGCACCCAGCTTCAGGACCTCCTCCTTCTTCGAGGCCTTACGTGAGATACCAATGACCTTGTCTGCGCCCAGGGCCTTGGCGAAGAGTACTCCGAAGTGCCCGAGGCCGCCGACGCCGACGATACCAACGGTCTTGCCGGGCCCGCAGCCGTTGTCCTTCAACGGCGCGTAGACCGTGATGCCTCCGCAGAGCATCGGCGCAGCATCTTCTGACGGGAGACCCTCAGGAATCTTGACGACGAAGTGGCCGTTGGTTCTGTTGTAGTTGGCATAACCGCCGTAGGATTTGCCCTCGTCGTTAGGGTATATGCTTCCGTAGGTGCTAACATTGCTGCGAGCGCAGTAGTTCTCGCGACCAGTGGAGCACTCGGGGCAGTCGGGCTGCAAGCAGGAACGAGCCTGGGCACCGACACCAACGCGGTCACCGACGGAGATGTCCTTAACGTTCTTACCGACGCGGACGGCCTTGCCGACAATTTCGTGGCCGACGCAACAGGCTGTTCACAGGCGCGCAAGTGTTAGTGGGGGGATAGAACTTTGCGAAATGCCCCGCGTTTGCAGGAGGGCGGGGATAACTGGACACGTCGGGAACTCACGGTAAGGGGTCGGGGCCCAGCCTGATCGCAGCATGTGAAGGTCGGAACCGCAAATGCCGCAGTGGGAGATCTCAATGTCAACATCATCCTCCGTCCACTTCTTGGGCTCAAACGAGCCCCATTCCATCTTTCCATTGATGCTCTCGGGGCTGTGGCCGAGCCATCCTTCGAACTTGTAGTCGGTCATTGTTGCGGCGAGATGATCTGGATGTGTTGTTTGCGAATTCTGCTAGTAAACCACTCGATGGCCGAGATATATGCACAGGCAACGCGCGGGTGTAACGCTTTATATACGCATAGGGAGCTGAGCTCCTCCAAGGGCCAAGTCCATGACGGCATCCCTGAGCTCGGGAGCAGGGGTCCAACTATGGGTTCGGTCACCATGTCATCGAGAAGCATCTATGCCGGAGCTAGCCGGAGTTAACACGGCATTATGCCATTTCGTACTGATGCGGAGGCCGGCCCACAGACACCAGGAACAGCCGTCATGCCGGCGGCAGGCTTGTGCTAGGCTAGGACTTCAGGCGGTGTCGAGCCCCAGCAGCATGCTACGCTGGGTTTTGCTCCGACTGCTAGTGCAAGGAGCTCTCGGACAACAACCCCGAGTCTTCCGATGGGTCGAGGTTGCTGCTCGTTTGCAGAATGTTGCGTACGTGGGCTACATCCCCAGCCGAGGTCCTTCGCGAGTCAGATAAAGTCCAGTACTTGCGGGAAACAAAGAAAAACCTCGCAGTCCTTGTCACACATCTCTAACCAACTCAAGACGACAGATACCTCCAGCTAATTACTAGTAGGTATTTGCTGCAACCTGCTGACAGGCACGGACCACATTATATTCCGACTTTCCTGTCCCTGGGCTAGCGGCTGCCATGCAATGCACGAATCTGCGATTAAGGTGCTTATGGCCGATCCTCTACCGGCTGATTCTGATGGCCGAACAGTAACCCCTAAGCATTGATAATTCATCGGCGATAGGCAACGGAAGTGGGTGGCTGACATCGGCCTTTGCCCTTGTCAGCACCTTGCATTAGCGATTCTGCTTGTCTCAAGGCTTGACGCTACCTACCTCATCTAGGGTAGATTTTGCTTATCCAAACTCGGCGCATTCGGACTTTGGTCCGCCTTTCGACGATGGCCTTCCTCGGCGGGGTTGATCGCCGGTCGTCAAGGAAGCCGAGACACAATGGGTCGCAAATTCAAATGATCAACAGCTGGTCAGCCCAGTGTCACCACGGCCACTTGCAGAGCGCTCTTCTTTGTCCTTCTTTGTTATATCTGTCTGCGTAGTAAGCGAGAGGCCTGGAGACTACGGAGAACATTAAACCACAGCTCTCAAATCAGCGTTTTCCAAATAAAAATACTGTCAGCTGTTCGTCATACGTCCATCTTCATAATCACATTTTTTCTTTACCGTTAGCCAGCACATTGACCGGGAAAAACTTCAACATAGGACCTTATGGGTTTTGTTGTCTATAGTAGACTGTAGCGCCGGTGCACCCACGACAACACTTTTTTGTTTTTTCCCCCTAAATGGTCAGCCGCAATGCGTGGTAGACAACAATGGTAATGATCAATCTGACGTTCCTACATGTATGGAACAACTCTGGCTCAGATTCTAAGCAATCCACTTGGTCAACGCCGGCACATTGTAAAATCAGTCTAGGTTCGCAATCACCCTCTACTAGCCAGTAAGCGCTGGTATTTCTTGCGAAGCATACTCTGTCATTTCTTGATGATCCGTCAGGGCGTGGCTCTTGCGTCACAGCGACACAACGAAGAATGTTTGATTTGAGCTGAAGATGTAGAGTTAACGACGCTCATAGAAAATGTGAACCAGGAGATTCATGGGGGCTAGTTCTCAGGTATTTCGACATATGATTACAATTGCAACTGGTACTTTGTGCATTTCAGCCTGTGATTGCATAGACAGCTCGAGAACAACACCGCGTCTGTCGATGTTGGTCACAGGCTCACAATGCCATGTTCAAGGTGCGGCTGTAGAGTATTGTCCATAGGCTTACGTTACCGAACTCTAAAGAGGAGTGCATCGCGAAAAAAGTACTGGCCTCTTGTTAGTTGCGCCGAAGAGCGTGAACTTCTTATCCCGCCGTAGCTGGCACCTCACTTAGCAGGCCTTATACTACCAGAAATGCAGCCTGGCTGAATCGCAATGGACATCTCCCGAGGTTTCGAGGTTTCGATTCACAACTTTCTACCTTGGTTTCAGGCTTTCTTACTTAAGAAAGCAGTGCCTGGTGATAAAAAGAAGCGACTCTAGCTAAACTCCAACACATCAGAGTCATTCATGTCTTTACTAGGCCCGAGGGCAAAAACAAGGTCGGGAACGACCAGTACGATGACGGACAATTACTCCCACATGCAAAAACAATGTGATCAGTGGGAGGCTTGAACTCCCGGCCTTGGCATTACATAACATTTCTGGTGAAATATTAGTACCACGCTCTAACCAACTGAGCTAACCGACCCGCTTTCGAGTTGATTGTGATGACTCGCAAATGCGCCAATGACGGTGACAGCGCAATTGGCCCCACCAACTCCAACGGAGTGCGAGGAGTTGATTGCGATCCCCGTGGATAAGAAGCCTTTGACTGTAGCTCAGTGGTTTGTTTTGTTACAATAAGTGTTCGACTCTTATATAGACAGCATTGTTGTTGTAATCAAAGATTCACTGTTGCCTTTCCATAAGATTGTGCTCATTCACCACAACGTATTGCTGGAATCCTCCACAAGTATGTATAAAGATCGAGGTCATACGGCTTTGTCCAAAAGGGGGAAAATAGGATATAAGCAGTTGATCTCACACTGACATATAGAATACACACAAAGCGTTGTCCTCAACTCTTTGCCTATTCTCAGAATTTATCAAACTGCTCAGTCAGAATGCCGCGACGATCTGACTACTGCATATTAGAATCGTCAACGTCACCCAACTTGCCAGTACCGGGCTCTACATCTTCGCAGAAAGTCGCCATTCAACCAGAAGACCCCATCACACCAGATTCGTCTTGAAGACTGAATCCCCCGTAACAACAGCCAGCACTATGGAACCAGAAATGCAGCCAAAGGTATCAGGCCCCGCGTCTCGGGGCACAACGACATGCCAGAAACACTCCGCATCATCCAAGGACGCATCAACTGCGCCGGAGGTCGCTAGCCACAGTGACGACGTATCGCGAAGCCCTTCGGCGCAGTTACAGAACCCCGTGAACCCGCACCCGCGTCCGCGTATACTTAGGCGCAAGCGAGGCTTGACGGTTATGAACAGCAACCAGAAACGAAATGATCTGCTGAGGGAGGATGCTGTAGTGGGCAGCTCCAAATACTATAGTCGACCCCTCCCCTCATTGCCAGTTTATCGCCCACCCACAGAAACTGAAGAGGCTGGGAAGGTTTGGCGTTCGACTGCAGAGGAGCAAGAGGTTCTCGAAGAGCTGGCGGATCAGTTTGCTGTTAGAACAAAGTAACCAAAACGAACAAAGAACACGATACCAAGAGGAATCTTATCAAATAGAAATTTACAGGAGAAACTTGCATCAAAGAACAAAAGCCATGTGGTCAGACGTAAAAACATCTGAGGTGAGTTTTGTCTCTAGAAACCTCTCACATGGCATTTCTTGTTCCCTCTTCAAACTACCCGTCATTACTTAACTCTACAAACTCACCACTCTTGTATATTGCCCATCCTTCTGTCCATCATCAATGAAACATAAGATGCAGATCTAAGACCGCCGCGTGAAACTCAGCTGGCAATCATCCTAGGTTCTCAATTAGCCACGTCCTCATTCATCTCACCTCTGACCAGTGATACCACTCATGAGCGTGTATCCAGCGGAAGAAAACTCACCATGGGAAACAGCGTCGCAAAGACTCTGATCTCTTCCGACTTTGCCGTCGCGTAATGCTTCCAGTCAACCTCCAGCGCCGCCTTGCCGATCATCGCCGCCATCGTCAACGGCACGTACCGCCTGGCGAGACAGTCGTGCGGCCCCGCGCCGAAGACGAGCCAGTTCCTGGTCTTGGACTCGGCATCCCCGGTGATCCAGCGGTCCGGGTCGAAGAGGTCCGGGTTGGGGTAGACCTCCGGGTCGTGTAGGGCCGGGTAGCACGACGGGATAATCATGGACCCCTTGGGGACCGTGTAGCCGGGCGTGACGGGGAACTTCTTGGTCGCGAGGTAGGGCACGAAGATGACGGGCGGCCGGAGGCGCAGGACCTCCTTGACCACGGCGTTGGTGTATGTGAGGGACTCGAGCATCGGCAGGTCAAAGGGCCTGGTCCCGTCGCCGCCCCGCGCGGCCAGGTTCTCGGCGCGCACGCGCTCGACGACGTCGGGCCGCTGGGCGAGGATCTGGAACAGCCAGGTGGTGGCGCTGCTGGACGCGTCCTGGGACGCGAAGAGGAAGGTGAAGAGGGTCTCGGATATCTCCTCGTTGGTGAACTCCCGGATCACGTTGGCCGGCCGCGCGGCGCCCGCGTCGTCCCCGGCGGCGACCCGCGCGCGGTACCGCTCCGACTCCATCATGTGGAGCACCCAGTGGTCGACGATGCAGGTCGGCGTCGGCCACGCGCTTGCCCCGCCAGACCTTGGTGGAAGGGACGTACATGGACAGCGGGACGTTGACGAGCTCGAGGGCGGCGGTGACGAGATAGAAGTCGTTGGCGATCTTCTCCACGGCGTTCTGGGAGATGTAGTCGCCAAAGAAGGTGCGGCACGAGAGGGCGCAGTTGATCTCGCGGAAGAGCGCCATGAAGGCCGTCGGTCCTCCCCGCTCCGCCTCGCTCGCGGCGACGAACTTGGCAAAGTAGTCGCCCAGCACCTTCTCGTGGACGGGCAGGTAGGTCGCCATGGCCTTGTTGGTGAACAGGGGCATCAGGCCCCGGCGGTACTCGACGTGGGCCTTGCCCTGGAGGAATACCCAGGACTTAGGGCCGAGGATGTCCTTGGCGATGGGAACGATGCACGGCCCGGCGTAGGCTGGTGATTTGAAGACCTTGTGGGCGATGTCTCGGTCGGACGCAAGCACGACGAACCTGGAATATTCCAGTCAGTTGGGGATGCATGGGAGGGTCTTTGGAGAGCGTTGGCTACTTGTGGAAGACGGATACACAACTCAGGGGACCGCTCGCCCATTGTGCTAGATATTCCTCGAATTTTGGATGCAGAGCTTGAATGAAGGGTCCCATGAGTGGGATTTTGAGCGTAGGACCTGCGATTGAACCTTTGCGTATGAGGTACATAACTAATAGAGTCAGCTTGAGACACACTGCACAGGCTGGAGGTGGATAGTACCTTGATCGTAGACTACAACACCAAGCAGAAATGTCACAGCATACTGCCAAGTAGACCAACCGGCAAAAAAGCCCGGGAGGTTACCCGGGAAGTGTAATGTACTGTTGGACCATGTTTGCTGCAGCTCGGCCTGCGCGACGGGCGTGCCAATGATCACCGAAGCCATCTCGAAGCTCGGAGGTGTGTACAACTTACAAGAACTTGACCTTGATTCAAATGGCAGGGACCGGCCGTCTGCGGCTTTCTTATATAAAGACCAACTCCCAGCCTACGAATGGCCCTCCAAACGTCCATTCCGTTAGCACGATACCCAAGCGGCTCGTTTCGACAATCCCTCGTTGCAACACCTGCAATGACCGGCTCGTTTTCGTTCCATACATGGTATAAGCCAGCCCTGCCGGGGGACGGAGCATCAGCGTCGTCGTCGTCGTCATCGTCCGGGGCTGGTCTAGACGGATCAGGTGCTTTGACCAACTACCGCTTCGGGTCCCTCGATCCCTTCGACTCCTATCCACAGACCAGGCTTCCCCGGGAGCAGGTTCAACGTTTGATACATAGCTGTACGCAAGTCCGTCCGGTTGATTCTTACTCGGGGGGGGAGGGGGACAAGGTTCTGAGATGGCAGAGGATTGGCTCACTAAAACCCCTTGCAGTTCTCCACAAGATCGCGTTCGAATACTACCCCCTGGACCTGAGCGCGACGTCGAACCCTTTCCTCGTCTCGTGGTGGCCGCTGGCCCTCGGCGATCCGGCGCTGTTCCACGTCTCTCTGCAAACGGCGTGCTTGACGAGGAGTTGCTCGCCCAGAAGGGTTTCCAGTCCTCCGAGATCCTGATGGCCGACTCAGTGGCTTTATTGCGACGCAAAGTCGAAGACACGTCACTGGCGATACAGGACGGAACGATGAACTCTGTCATCACCTTGGCGGCAATTGAGGTGAGAATCGAGACTGTAGAGAACCTCGAGTCTCGTTCTTCTGTGCCTGCCGTGACCGCTCACTAACAAGGCCGCTCCCATGTCAGTTCGACAAGGGCAACACTCGGGTCAGCACGATGCACGTCGCGGGGGTGAAGAAGCTGGTCGATATGAGAGGCGGCATCAACGCAGTGAGGCAAACCAGCCCGCTCACTGCGAGAATGGTCAGCTGGTGAGTCGAAGTGCTCCACTCCCTAGCCCAAGGCGTTGTATTCACAGACATCCTCCCAAAGGGTGTCAATGATCGTCACGGGCCAGCCCCAGTTCGAGACGCAAGACGACGCCGGGATAGGCGATGGGGTTCCTCCTCCCCCAGAATGGCAACTCGACTCGGCCGCCTTCCACGAAGACATCTCAGAGCTGGGTGGCGTCGAGATTGACTACATCGTCAGAGAAGTGGCGGTGCGCCTGCGCAATATCTTTCGACGGGCGCAAAATGTGTCTCTCACACCTACACGCCTTCACGACCTCACATGCTTTGTCATGCATCGGTTACTACTGTCGATGCCGAGTGGAATGCACACCCAGTCTCCAGTTTCCGAGTGCGTACGCAACGCCATTATACTCTACATGTTTATCATCCAAGGGCCGACGTATTACTCGCATACGGTGATGTTTAACACCATTTTGGGTCGGTTCATGAACCACCTCAAGCAACTACATGCAACACCGCATCAATACGACTCCCTAGATGTCTGGCTGCTGACCATAGGCATGGCGGCCTCATATGGAACCGAGCATTATGAATGGATTACAAAGAGGGTAAGAGATGTTGTCCATGCAACGCAGTTGACCTGCTGGGACGACGCTCTTGTTCATGCTCGACGCCTTGTATGGTTGGAAACATGCCGCAGCGACGAAGCCTTCAGGCACCACTGGGCTGCCTTCTCTGGTGTTGCAAGCCAACCGCCGTTTAGACATAGTCTATTGCCCGTGGCATAGAGTATAGACGGCCGTGGCCACTTGCTTTACCTCTGAGTAATAACCCTGATTACTTTCAAAACATCAGGCACACTGGTAGTTCACACTCATGGCACCCCTTGCCTTGAGCCGTATCCCCAAGAGGGACTGACTATCACGCTAAGACGCGGGGGTTCACGTCGGAAACACAGTTGCAAATTCTTGCGGGGGCCGGCCATGTGACGACCGACGCTAGTGAGACGAGCCTACCCTGTCCATTGACACTTAGTGTAGGCGGATCAGTCTTTAGGGAGAAGAGTCAACTCTTTCCTCTTTGTTTCTTATCTTTGGAATTGTAAGCCATGCAGTTCAAGCTAAACTTGCTGATAATAATACTTGGCAGGCAATTATCAATCAGGCATGTTCAACTCCATCAGGTCTAAAGATCGACTTCTGTATGAAATGCCGGCAAGCCGGAAAACAAGTTGAGAGAACGATTACGGCGGATTTAGAGACCATGATCGGGCTGGCAAGGTAGTGGACGGTTCATTGGGATAGACCAACAAAGGCCGATGAAGCCCTTTCCTCATCAAACATGAAGTCATCTCAAAGGTGACAGAAACAAGGTTAGTAAATAGATAACCCCTTGGATTGGCGCCTGAGAACTGACAGCTACGTAGCCCAGGTTTGGAAACATGTGTTGCCCCATCCGGCTGCCATCTTTTTCATGGTTTCCCATCATTGTCTCACCAGACACCCATGACCTAAAGCCCGCGTATCCCTCCACGCATTCCTGTTGGAGATGGACAACAACCCGAGAAGGGGGGGCAAATGAGGAACGTGGCTTGAATGGAGGTGTGTGTGACACAGTGAGAGTAAGAGTAAGAGTGAGAGCGAGAGTGAGAGTGAGGGTGAGAGAGAATGACGGATGTGCCACACCAGCACAGTAAGCGGACCGGGCCTTCCTCCCCTTATTCGCAGACTGGCGCGTTCCTGCCCGTGCAACGACCCAATCAGCACCGCCCTCGCAATGCCCTCTTTGGGGTGTTTTAATACAAGGCAGGTATGAAGTGAGAAGTACGTACCTGTACCTTTCTCCCGCATCCTGTGGTTCCGCCCGCTCTGTGGCTGGAAGGCGCCGTTTGGGAGTCGCGTGGGTGTGGGTGTGGCTAGTGACGTCACGATGAAGACGTCACGGGCGACTTTGTGGTTCGAGACCGTCCAGCTGTCAGCGCCTCCTTCCTGCTGGCCTGCATTCGCTTGTCTGGGGGGGGAGGGCGCATCGCATCGCGTCACCTGGACGTCGTTTGGCTCGCGTGCACCATAAAGGCTCTCGAGCTCACTCACGAAGCTCTGAAAAGCATCGCAAATTCCCATCACAATCGCACCACGTCACTTCAACCAACTCCAGACCATCATCACCTGCACACTATTACCACCTTTTCCCATATAATCAACGCAAGAACACAACAACCGCAGCTATGGCCGTCACCAACGCCGTCCAGGACCTCTTCAGCAGCATCTACGAGCTCCTCTCGTCCATCTTCAACGCCTTCTACCACGTCCTCCAGACCATCTTCAACACCATCATCGGCTTCTTCACCGGCATCGTCAACCTCATCTCGGACGTCTTCTCGGGCGCCATTGACGTCGTTGGCGGACTCGGCAAGTTCTTCTTGAGTAAGTCTCCAACCCCACGGCTCTTTACTAAAGCTGGGAGAGGAGTGTGCGTACTAATAGGCATCATCACAGGCAACTTTGTCATCATCGGCGTCATTGCCGCTGGCGGCTACGCGTACGTCCACTACACGTCGCAGGGCAGACAGGTTGCCGCTGGCAAGAAGACGGCTTAAACAGACCGACACCGTAATCGCATATGGCCATTCAAGGATAAGGGTATATTGTCAGGGGAGGCTGCCGCGTGAATGGGCTGGCTGTATAGCCTTCGGCAGCGCTGAGAGATGCACACCGAGTGAAGGAGCTAGGAATCGGTTGACATCGCGACACTGGGTTTCACTAGGATGATACCACACTACTGCTAGTTTTCTTAATTGTTTACGAGCGTCAATGCCGCTTCGAGCTGCGCTCTACTCCCATCGCATTCCTGTGACGAGCGATGCCTTGTCCCTTTGGTAATCAGTTCACCTCTACCGTGTAAGCCACTTAGTGGAGCGCACCAAGGGCCAACCCGGCGTCGCCGCTCCACTTCCAACGCACAATGCTTGATAATTGGCAACTTTTTGGCTCTAAGCAACCACATCCGATATGGTGTAGTGGCCAACATGATGCCCTCTCATCTCGATGAGAGGTTAGGCATAGCCCCGAGTTCGATTCTCGGTTTCGGAAGCTTTTGCTGTTTTCCTTGACGTTTTGCATCCAGCAAAGCTCACTCCTACCATTCTTTGCCGTTCATTTATTTTGCTTCCACTACCTAAGTTACGTAAAACATTTACAACTCAAAGAACGATAGGAATTTTTGTCTAGCCTGCGCAGTCTAGATTCATTCAAGAAGGCCGTGACCTACCACGCCTAATATAGCTATGAGGGTCAACAAACACCACTGACTAATGTCCGAGAGGAGAAAGCTCGTCTTTAGTTGGGCAGAGCAGGGTTTCAATCCGCACAACACGTCCCGTGATAGGATCGGCGTACGATCGGCTACAGCCATCTTCGTCCGCCACCATATGGGTGTCTGCTTCAGCCCGAGAGAACCCGAACCTACACTGGGAGCGCTCCCTCGCAGCAGGCGGTAATTCACGTTTACGTGATAATCCCTCGCCAGCCAGTCTCTGCAGGTTCTTGTAAACTTACACGTTCCCTCCGTCACACGCCGGCGGACTTACACCCACATCCCGCCTAGCTCTTCTCCGTATGGTGATGGACCGCCTCGGAGAAGATCGCTGGCAGGCCTGCAAGGGAAGAAACCATGCCAAACCCGTCTGTCGGCAGCTCCGGGTTCGGCGTCCCATAACGTGACGAGGGAGAGAGCAGTCGTCCATAGATGTGTGCCGCTGATAGAATCAGGCCGTGAAGTCCCCAAGAGTATTCCCCAGATGTCCACTGGCTGACCCCAGACTCGCTAGGAACACTAGATCGACACAGAGCGGGGGGTAGGGGTCATCGGCGTTGCTTCACCACCCTTCCATCACGAGGCTCCCGGAACCTCCTGCACGGCGTTAGTGCGACTCACTCCCCGATGACTGAGGACCCCCATCCGTGCTAGTTTCGTCCAATCCGAGCCCATCTACCTCTGCCATCATCTTATCAGATCATCTGATCCGATCCCTCTGGATCCGCCGTCTGACCGGGCGGCCGCAACCCGTCTTACAATCCAGATGGCTGACTGAGAAAATCAAACTGCAAGTTGTCTCTTCTGCCGCCTAACGAATGTCACGTCCACCGCAGTACTCGGTCACAGTCGTCGGAAAACCTCTTCTGGGATACACAGCAAGACCACTGGCCAAGGGCGAGAAGGGTACCCCAGATGCGACAGAGGGCATCTAGCTCGGCTTGATGAACATTATCAGGGAAGCCCTGTGTGCGTCCACTGCTCAGCCTCTTTTGAATGGCAATACTTGGTTACCACGGGCAGGGCCTTCGCGGAGATTCCGTAATGAATGCAGGGTTCTGATTGGTATAGTCTTAAAGGGGCGGGCGACCACACAAGCAGAATGCTTGACATATATTATACAGGGTGGCAGGAGTAAGTTAATTACCCCTATGATGTTACCCCATGGCTGACATCAGAATAGATGGGGAATATTCATCAAAAGTGAAGCCCCGTAGTAGGGGGGTGAACATTGGTTACCTAACAGGGGCAATTAACTTCGGCCTGGTACCATCGTATAAGTAATTTAATTCTGACATAACTATGGTCGTATCGCCATAGTAGTAGACACACCTCGTATATTAAGTTTGACTTAAACTCAGGTATTATTCCAAAAATAATGGGCTCCAATTACGATCTGCCCCTATTAGCTAACTAAAATCTCCACTCCACTACGCAGAATAATGCAACGGGCAAGGGTTATGCCTCCCTCCTAGCCGTATATAGAAAAAGGAGTGTTGTGTTATGACGTATCAAGATGCAGTGATACGTAGGTTAAATACTTCAACCTTGTCCCCGTTCACACCGGTTTGCGAGGAACAGTAGTGTTGTTCATCCCATCTTCTCTCGTTTCTACTACCCGTGAAACAGTCAACACATTCAACCCACAAAGATGCGAACCTCATTCTTCCAACCTCTTGGACTGCTCCTGGCTGCTGCCTCTCAGGCTGTGGCTCTGCCTCAGCAGTCCGGAGCGCCACCCGCAATAATCCCTCCTCCTTGCGACCCCATCGTCCCAGAGCCCGACCTGGCAGCCACATACGATCGCTGGTTTGACTTCCAAAAGGCATACCTGTTTGATAAAGATGTTGCGGCGACATTCGGTTTCTTTTCTTCGAACTTCACGGTACATATTGACACCCCCCCCCCCCCCCCCCCCCAGATTACCTATTCTAGGCCACAAACGACCGAATGCTGACTATTTCTTCTCCAGAGCAAAACACGCTGGAGCAGCATGAGCCGAGACGAGTACTGGGCTAATGATGTCACCCAGGGTTGGGCATCGGTCTCAAGCTACCCAACCGATGCCTCTTTCCGTGACAACAAGGGGCACGTTGCCTACGACATGGGCGTGAACAGGACCGGACATGCTGGCGATGACTTCGTATGGGAGCATGGATGCATTGTATCGCACCAGCAGACACGTACCTAAATGTTGGCTTGCTTACGTGCGCATGCAATCGATCTATGCGTATATTAGATTATTTTCATGGTACATGGTACCGTATATCCATTTCGCATCTTTAATGTATAGTTATACATAGTAAATACCCTTTTTGGTTATAATGTGCGTCCTTTATTTGTGCTAGTACCCATTGTTTGTCAGGCAAAAACAGTCGCGACCGCCCAAACACCCGTGGATCTGGGGGCTACACCGGAGGAGCTGGCGGCGACCCACCCGCAGCACATCTACATTATCATGGCGCAAAGGTACGGCGCCGGCAGCATCTTCTACGTCGAACCGTGGCCCTTTGTCAAGTCGCAGGTCGTCATCGCCGACCCAGACGCCGCCCGGCATGATCGCCGAGCAGGTTCTCGTCTTCCGGGAGCGGCTGGGCGCGCTCGCTGAGGCGGGGGCCGCCTTCAGCATGGAAGAGGAGGCGGCCAGGGCTGTCTTCGACGTCTTCGGCGTCTCGCTCGGGTCGCAGCTGTCCAGGTCGTCGCTACTGGAGGACCTGCGGGCGTCGATCAACACCGCCACGACATTCGTCAACACGTGGAACCCATGGAACAAGCGCAAGGCCCGGCAGGGCAAGCGCTCGAGGGCCACGTGAGGGGTAATCTCGCGGTCGAGATGACGGAGAGGTAGCGCATCTTTCAGGACGAGAGGGAGCTGCCTTCCAGGCGACAGACCAAGAGCATCCTCGACCGCATCGTCCTTGACAGGACCCAGGGCAGACCGAGCGCGACGCTGGATGATGAGTTCATCAACACTGCCGTCACCAAATAGGTGATGATAGGATTCTGAACCATTTTGTGAAACTGAATTCGATCACTAACACCACCCCAGCCTCAAGGTCCTCCTCGGCGGCTACGGCACCACCAAGGACACCTTCGCCTGCATAACCATGCTCATCTCCTGTACTGACGGTGGTGAATGGCACAACGCAGAGTCTGGACTACATGGGCCTAGACCGCAACGTGGGAGATCTGGCTTTTCAGGTGACCGGTATGGTGGCCAGGCCGAGACATGACATGAAGATGAAGGTCTATCTGATGGGGAAGAAGTAGGCTGCATTAGGGCCATTGGGCAATGCTTTGGGTCTAGATTCCCCCAGTCCCCAGTCACATAAGCTGCTTTGCATTTGTATGATGGTGACTTAATTGAATCAACAAATTTATTGTCTGATTTCCCTTGGTTGCTTTGAGCTTTAATCTGATGTTATAAGAAGCAGACTTATTTATATTAAGCGGCCTCAGCTAAGCCATCGGCAAGGCGTACAAGTTTCGGATACATGTCAAGATATTGCCTAAAAGCCAGCCGGCCTACTGTAACAAGCTCGAGTCACATTCCTGTATTCTGATTTGAGAAGCGTTCACTCTGGCGCTGTTGCTTGGCTTATGCTATTTCCAATATACTAGAAAGTGATCCTCTACGCTTATATTGAAGCTTTTGTTTGATAACCAACAGTTGAGGCTGTGCTTTGAAGAACACAGTGCAGTGGAACTAGTATTTCCTAAATTAGTTAGCAATATATTTATTTTTAGATTACATTTATAAGTTACTACGTCTTGAAATGAAGCAAGTTACTCAGTTCTGTCTCATATATAATTACTCATATCGTCTAGCTGATACTGACAGTTACACTGTATTTTGCGAGGTATTTGCTTGCAAACAAGAGACATATAACTATGTCTATTAGCGTAGCTTGACTCTTGCTCCTCTTACTGTCTCTGTACCCGCCATTGAGGGAGTTTTGACAGAGCTGATTTTGTATGAATGTTTTCAATTCCAAACACCTTTTCAGATCTGTGTGTGTAATCTCGTAACAACTCGACGGCATCTTCCAATCTGCCCTAAGGATGGTATATCAGAGTCAACGCACACATGCTGTCGAGGGTGTCGGGGTGATCCTCTCCAAGCACCCTCTTTCCGGGTGCCATCGCCTGTACTGCTAGCAACTCTGCTTCTTTTCAACGTCCTTGATTCCCAAGCGCTTTCGCTAGGTTTTTGCTAGCCATCGGCGTATCTGGATGTTCCACTCCAAGCACCCTTTTGCTTATCTCCTTAACCTGTCTAAGTAGTTCCTCAGCCTCCATCCAGAGACCTTGTACCCCAAGCATTAACGCTAAGGTGTGAATGCCCCCTTTTCTCTACCTCTACTATCTTTATGAGTATGTCCTGAGCTTCTTTCAACTGGCCTTGTCCCCAAAGCGTGATCGCTATATTGTGGGTGTTTCGCAGCGTACTTGTATGCTCCGATCCTAGCACCCTTTTCTCTAACTCTGCTACCTTCATGAGCGTATCAGCAGCTTCCTTCGACTTGCCCTGGTGCGCAATAATTGTCGCCAGGTTGCCGATGTTCTGGAGAGTACCAGGGTGCTCCTCACCATGCACCATCTTACTTAGCTCCACTGCCCGCACATGTAGCCTTTCGGCCTCCAGGCTCCCTCCACCTGTCCTCCCCATAGCATAGTTTACCCAGCGTCTCCTTGGCAAGAAATTCCCATTCGGTTGCGTACTCCAATGAATCATCGTCAATATCTTGCGTATGTACGATCAGATGTCGACGAAACTCCACTCCACCTTCATCCATGAGCTGCATGCACGCTGCAAGGATAAACACCTCATAATGCCTCCGAAGCGAGATTCGGCCATTATCGGCCTGCGTTGCCCTCCACCGTACTAGATTATGCATCGCAATACCGGGCCATTCCATTTTCTCATTTCCCTCGACCTGCTGCGGCATATTGTACCTCACCAGGACATTGCAGCTCCTTCGATAATTGAAATCATCCCACTCGCCGTTTTTTGTCGAACAATATTGGTCAAAGTCCTGCGATGATGGTTCGTGCTTCGCCATACAGAGGCTCGCAAGACGAAACATCTCTTCCCGGACGATGTTGCCTTTAAATTGCGCAAAGAAACGTGAGTAACAAGCCGGGCCGCATGGACGTATATTCCCTCTTGATTTTCCCCCGCGTGGCGTTCCACGCTGTCCAAACAGTCTTTTCTGGCGGTCGCAGTCCCCGAAACCCGTCCGTCTTGAGGAGCTCGTTGTGGTGCTTGTCATAGTCGGTGAGATATCGCGACAGAGCAACCTGAGGCATGGCGTCGCTGCTGATGTAGGCTCCAGCAAGATCAATGGCAAGCGCGAGACATCCGAGCTTTTGTACTACCTCGTTGCAGTGGTGCTGAGTTTCTTTGGAAGCTGAATCTGCATCTTTATCCTGGTGTTTGAGGAGAAGTGTCGCTGCCTCGGTCTGCGACATGACATCGATGTGAACCCGTTTGCAAACCTCATCAAGGAGATGCGTACTTCGGCTGTCTTGACTGGTTATGAGAATGCTTCCGTGTTGTCCCTTGGGTATAATCTTCTTGACGCCTCAATCGATATCATCGGCGTTGTCGACTATGACGAGCCACTGGTCGTCCGCCTCAGTCCTGTCGCGAAGCCATCGGTTTACTGCTTGGACAGCCGAGTCTTCGAAGACCGAGCCCTGGTTTTCGGCACGCTCGACGTGTATTTGCAGCTCCGTGGCACATCGCTTGAAGCTGGATCGCGCAGACTCCTCGTTCGTCGCATCGAGCCAGAGGATGGGGTTGTATTGACCTTTCTTCCTCTGCGCGTAGTCCAGCGCCATCTGAGATTTACCGGTACCGCCCAGGCCATGAAGAATAACCGCATGCGGGATGCCTCCATTCACATGGTGTATTTGCAATTTTTGGTCTAGATCCCTTGAGGGCTCAATACGGTCGGTATAAGTGCCTGACCTTTCGACTGGAACCGAGTAGTGGTGCTTTTCCGTCTTAGCCAAGTGCTGGGTTACTTTGAGAAGCCTCGACTTGATTTTCTCGTAGCTGGAGCTTCTGAAGCCGAATTTGTTTAGCCCGTAATGGTCCACATCCAGACCGTCGTTTCGAACGTTGTTCCCGTCACGAGCCATTCGCTCTCTGGGACCGCTGCCTCGTGAGTGGGCGGGGCCTTTGCTCTCCATGTCGTGTCGGGGTTGGACCCCAGGCCGTGGGCGAAGTCGATACTGCGTCGGTTAGTCAGGAACTTCCATCACGATGGGACTTGGCCACGCCTACTCGACACCATCAGCCCGCGTCGGGAACACGCTGGGACCCACCGGTACAATCTTAAACTCGGACTTTGGACCTTGGAGATGGTGCATCCGGGACGGGATTCCCTTGGTGAGTCGGTCGTAGAGGCTATCGAGAGCAGGAAAATGAGAACGTACAGCGCTGTTAAGTGATCCATGACCACTGTATTAGTTTCTTAGGATGACGATGCGAACAGAACGCATTGAAGATGGGAATACGCAGTATATTGCTTGCTTTTCGAGTCTTAGGTATACTTGCTGGAGGTTGGCAGGTTTGTTGCCTGGAGGTGAATCCAGTGTCACTATGAGCGCCCTCGTCCCTTGCGTGACCCCTTCTCTTAGCCACTCGTTTTGGGCCCGAGGCCTCGCCCCCCCGGAAGCGAACACCGCGGCGAGGCGCTCGGTTTCATGCGTTCGTACGAGCGTCTCATACGCTACCCTTCGGATTTCGAGCTGGCCAAGGAGGCGCACCTCATCTCGCCCTTCCCAGTATCAGCACGACGAGGGCAGCAGAAGACATCGCAATCGGAGCTGACGTACGCCGACTTCGCAGCGTTCATCCGATCATTCTCCAACGTCAGCAACGCCGAGGCGTCTCCTAGGTGGCACTTTGGCCAGTTCCGCCTGTCCCGGCTACACTGCGCCGTACGCATCTTCCAGCCCTCGGCCGCGACGCAGAGGGGACTGAAAAACAGGGTCTTCTACGAGGAGGAGTTTTGGCAGATCCGGCGGTTCCTCAAGAAGTCCGCCGCCACGCTCCTTTCCGTATTCGCCGCGCTGTCTCTGATCCTCTCGGCGATGCAGGTGGTGCTGGCCGCCAAGGACGACGGGGGGTGGCGTGCCTTTACGGAGGTGAGCGCGTGGTCCGCGGTCACGGTCATCGTAGCGGTTGCGGCCGTCTTTGTTGGGTTGGCGTTGGTTGGCCCCGGCTTCTGGCTGTGGCAGTTCCAGTTCGGATACCGGTCGTGGAGGAGAAGTCATGCCGTCCTCAGGGAAGCCAAGATTCGTGACGGTAGAGGCGGATAGCAACCGGTGTTTGTCGAAGGGCATCTGCCAAGCTGGTGAGTACTTGGTTCAAGGTGAGTGGAACGACAGGGTGCGTGAAGCGGAGTCGGTACCGGATGAGCGTAAACTACGACAAAGACATTGCAAGTGATAGTAGATAACACGAAGTGACGAACAGCAGACGACGCACCAGGTCCACGGATATCAAAATCTTGTGTCGGGGCAAAAAAAAAGAAGAAAAAAAAAAAACCCCCCAACATTCCATGCCCGCCAACCCAGACGCCCTGTTGTGCATGTAAGGGCCGTCCGGGCCCTGATTTACAGAGGAACATGTGTTCTAGTTAGACAGGTCGCGTGGGCGCCTTTTGTCGGCAAAATTGGAACCGCCGGCGTTAAACAACCCGGCTACTACTGCTACTCCTACCACTATTGCCAGTACTGCTATGCTTTCGTGGGTACAGGTAGGTATAGAGTTCAGCAACTACATGATCGGCCATGCTTCACACGTTCGAACGTTTGAACCTGTCGACACAGAAACCGAGAAATTCCGGAACATGTCATGGAAGAGAGACTGGAATGAAAACTATAAACCCAACAAGATGCCACGGACTGAGCTTTACCCGGGCCGCAGATCTACTCAATCTCGCAGTAATGCCCGTGTCATATTTCCATGTCCTCGAACCCCCCCCCCCCCCCCCTATCCGTTCTACACCCCCTCCTCATACGGCCACAGCACATGCCGTTCTACACCATGAAGAGACTGTATTGCAGCTAGCTACAGGCTCTTATCAAGAAGAGAAGCACGAGTCCAAGCGCCAATAATTATACAAAGCGCACCAAAACCGGACCAGAACCACATCACGTACGACCCTCTCCGTCCCGTTTCCAGCGACGACGACAACAACGACGATGACGCTGGACCGGCCGAGAGTGAGGTCTCGGCCCGAGACCTCCCTGCTAGCTCTACGGCGCGAACAGCCTCCTCCCCTTTCCCCAAATAGCAACAATCTTCACCGCCAAAGCCACCCAAGCGCGGAGCCGCGTCCCGCGCGCCTGCGCTAGACCAGGGCATCAACGCCGCCGTCAACCGTGCTCCGACTTCCCTTTCCCCTCCCTGCATCAAACCTATCAGAAAAAGTACACGGGGTAGAATCGGATTGGCAGGAGCGGCTCACGCCCTAAACGATGACTGAACACCACTAACCCTCCTCCCCAGGACGAGACAAAAAAAAAAAAAAAAAAAAAAAAACCTAAAGATGGAGGCGACTAACAGAGGAAAGCAGGGACCACCCCTGTTCGCGAGAGCGGACCCAGGGACGGTTAAAGTTGTTTGTTAGGGGCAGTAGGCATCGTGTGTTCGGGAGTTGTGCGAGGGCGTCGTGTCGTGCCGTGCTTCCGCCTCGAGCTTCCCTAGGCTTCTTTTTTTGGCGCTGAGCATCGTGCGACGTTACAGTGAGCCGCATGCGCATGCGAACCCGCGCGAGGACGGCGCCCTCGGGAGGCATGGGTGATCCTCTCGTCGTTGAATCATGGCATCATGGCAGCAAGGCCACCCATCTCATCATCCACGGTTTCAGATACATTGGGTCGCCATGCACCAGCCACACCACTCACAAACAGCTTGAGGGAGGGGGATTAATGAATTTTCTATGACCCTGTTCTAGAATTCTTCCGCAGAAGAAGGTATCAAAAAAACAAGAAAAAAGAGAAATAAGAGGGGGAAAAAAAAACAGAAAAAAAACCCAAACCACAATGACACGGCCATGGTTGATCCATCCCTTCACACAATCTGGTCTCCCAAAGACCATCATTGTCCAGCATGGACAAAGTGTGAGACCAAGGATCGCTAAGCTCCATGCTTCGCATCGAATGCTCGTTTCCGACAATGTAAACTAAACCCATATGAAACGCTTGACCGCTGTCCGTAACCCAGATCATACCAACAACGCCTGCCGTCCTGACGGCCAGTACGCACAAGGCCAGGAAGTGAAGCCCCCGCAGTGCGCGAGACCTGCTGCTCGCGGCAGGCCGGGACTAGTTGGTAACTCTCCTTACCCAGAGCGTCGTGGGCTCGTAGTCTGCGTTGCGGTCCATCCTCTTGTACGCCCGGTGCAGCTTCAGGCCGGTTTCGTACTCCTCGCGTTGTATTTCCGCCAGCTCGAGCTTGAGGGCTTCCACCTTGCGCTTCTCGGCTTCCCGTTTGAGCAGGACGGCCTGGCTGGCCAGGATGTGGTCGGTCGGCATGAGCTCCGTCATCTGCCTGACGGCCTTGTTGATGTTGATGCGGCGGTTGGCCAACGAATCGAGCCGGGCATTGAGGTAGCCGACGCGGTCGTTGGACATGGAAGTCTCGGTCGGGGGCGGCGGCAGGGCTTTGCTGGTGGACCAGACCGAGTCGGGGCGGCTCGAGTTGCTGAACACACTGGCGGGACTGGTGCGCAGCAGCGAGTTTCTCTGGCTGGGCAGCTGTGCTCGGGCGGGAGGCGGCGAGGCTGGCTCGGCAAAGGCGCTCGACTTGTACGGAGACGACATGGAGATGACGATGGGTTGATCTGGATTGATCGAAGGGCTCGTCGACTTGATAACAGCTGGGCGCTTGCGGCTCATGACCCCTTCAGCTTGGTGGGGGGACTGAACCGGGGCAGAACCCGTCTCTGCAGATTCGCGAGGTGTGACTGAGGTGGAGACGGCGGCGGCGGGGTTGTAACCCAACGTAGGATGAGCCGCAGCTTCGTTGACCACGGCAACGGGTTTGCGTTCAACCGACGACGGTGGAATAGTAGGTTGATGAGGCTTTTCGTGCTCGTGAAAGGTTGGTGACCGGATGGTCTGCTCAGAGTAGATGCTCGAAGTGTACGACGGTTGAGGCGCGCGCAGACCTAGCGGGTTCGCACGATGCGGCTTTCTCCGTATAGCCTTGTCGTGGTCTGATTGGGCAATAGGGGGGCCCTGCTGTTGTTCCGGTAGGGGTGCAGGCAAGGGTGCAGGCTGCAGAGTCGCAGCATCGGCAGCAGTAGCGGCGTCGGGCGTCGCATGTACGGGCGACTGGACATCGGCGCTCGAGTTGGGGGGACTGGGATATGAGGACTGAGCGGGCGCGGGGGTTCGAGTGGCCGAGGGCGAAGGAGAAGCAGTCAGCTGTCGGGGAGCGTTGAGCACAGTTCTGGTGGTGGGCGTCCTTGAGCGCGGTGACGTTTCAGATCTTGGGGGGCTAACAGGGGACAACGGGGAGGTGGTAACACCCGCGATGGGTAGCCTAGGCCCAACGGCCGCACGTCTCGTGCTCTGGGGAGGGATGGTAAGAGGCAACGCAGGTTTGGTGTCGCGGACGGGCTGTACTATGGGCATCCGTCCACTTGCGCCGCGCCAGGGCGGGCGCTCATCAATGGGCTCAATGACGGCTGTGGCTGATTCGGAAGGAGGCTGCCACTGCTGCTGCTGCTGCTGGTGTTGCTGCTGCTGCTGTTTGTTTCCGCCGATGGGCCGCAACCTTCGCAGACGATCGCCAAAGGTCTGCGTCGATGGTGCATTCTTCATGGCTTTCATGGCGGCCGGAGACATGCCGAGAGCCATGTTGGCAGAAAACTCTTGGGCGTACTCTTGCGGTCGGACCTGGCCCGCACGGCCCTTGTCCTGCGACGTGGGTTCGCCCGTCATGTCATCCCACCTGGTCTCGCGTTGGATCCGCAGACGCTGCTGGGACTTTGACTCGCGGAGAGTGTTAGAGGCGGCCTCTTGGTTCTTGCGGCGCTCGCGGCGCATCATGGGAATGCTGGTCTTTCTCCGAACCTCTGGGTTCGGCTGCTGCTGCTGCTGCTGCTGCTGCTGGTCTGAATAGCCGTGCTCGGCGGCGACGTCGAGCTGCGACGTATTGGAAGAGCCCATGGGAGAGACATTGCGGCCCTGCGGTGGGGCGGTGGTCCTGAATGAGAGACACATGGTCAGCGGTGGTCTGGCATCGATCGGGTGTCGGCAAAAAGCACAAACGCCATCCCACGTGGAGTCGGGAGAGGCTTTGTACGAGGGTGTGCTTGTGTCCGGTGTTTGTTCTTGGCGGTCGTCCATGACTTACCCTTTCATCTGAGCTATCATGTCAGGAGAGCTCGGGGGAGAGACTTCCGCCGCGGCGTAGCGGTACATGTTGGAGGCAGCCACGTTGGCGAAGTCTGGCGAAAGAGGGGATACGGCGTTATGGTCCCCGAGGGGTGCCTTTTTGGCAAACTCTGGCGAAAGGGGGGAGATGAAGTCGTCGTTCCCGGAGTAGACGGAGGAGGGAGGGCGCCAGCGCCTAGACGGGAAGCGGCTGCTGTGGTAGGGCAGGCGAGGGGACTTGAGCTCGTTGAGCTTGCTGCGGCGGTGGAAGAGGTTAGCGAAGGGTTTTTGCGCATGAGGCGAAGCCATCAGTCAAATAAGCTGCAAAGAGTAGTCGCGGTTGGCGGGGAGCGAGCATCTGCGAAGGAGAGGTGGTCGAGACCATGGCGGGAACGGTGATGGACGGAAGATGTCGAGGAAGGCATGGTCGCCATATTACAGTTGCGGCGTTGGAGCCCAACGACGGGCGGCTGGGGTGGCAGGGAGGACGACTTCAAATACTAGATGGCGCGCCAGGTCTGGTGTAATGATGCGCAGTTGACGTTTTTGAGTTCGAGCTCGACCGCGTGGTCTGGCAGCATAAGGTTTTTGGCGAGAAGGTGTCAGGAGAGGGGGGGAACTGGTAGTGTTCTCGCATGAACCTGGGCAAGAACGACAGAGCTCTCGAGGTCGGAGCTTGTTGCCGGGTTCGAGTTTATTATGCCATGGTCACTCGCTGGTTGTGAGGCGCCATGCCCTTTCCTCCAACTCTTATGCGTGATGTATCCCGTAGTGTCGTCGTGTATTCGTCGACGACTCGTTTTCGGTCTGGTGGTCTCATCTCTCGTTCCGTCACTCCTCGCAACGCAGCGCAACCCACACACACACACACACACACACACACACCTCCCGCGCGATCAAACACGGCAAGACAAAAGGGACTTACTCTTCGAGAGGGCCGATCTCGGCGAGACGGGGCTTCGGACGATCGCTCGCAAGGGATTTCGGGATGGCCGGGACTGGGGGTACGGGGGATATCGGCCGCGTCGAGGTGTCGGGCGAGGAGCTGTGCCCGATGGAGAGTCCGTGACGCGGGTCGCGGAAGTTGTCGGGCCAGTAGCTCCGGTGTTGGGCGGCGGTCTTGGAGACGACGGAGAGGTGCGCCTGGGTCTGTCGGTACTTCCGGTTGAAGTTGGCGATGGTGGCTCTGCTCCGTGATGCAGAACCGAGGGGCGGGACCGCGATGCCGACGCCGTTTCTCCTACCGGGCACCGGGTACAGACGCGGCGGAGGGGGCGGTCGAGGGGGAGGTCCTCGCGGCTGGGGCTGTTGTGGTAGTTGTAGTCGCTGTGGTAATTGTAGCTGTAATTGTTGCAATAGTCGTAGCCGTATGGGCGGTGACGACGGTCGTGGTGGTGCCTGTGCCTGTGCCTGGCCTTGTTCTCGGCCGTTCTCTTGCGCAGACGAAGGGCGGTCTCGAGTCTCTGGCTGCAGATAGACTCGGATGTGTCGCTCGGCGGACGGCGAGTCTTGGTTGAGCGGCGGGTCTTGATGATGATGATGACGATGATGATGGAGGACAGAGAGCGAACGTGAGCGCCGCAGCAGTCGCCCGTCAGGGTGAGGGTGGTGTTGTTGTTGTTGTTGGTCGCTCGACGACCAGTAGACTGGCCTCCGGACGGAAACGGAACTGACCCTGAGCAGCTTGCGTTCGTGTAGCTGCAGTGGCGGCGTCAATTTCTTTTGAGGACCACTCGTGGTCTTGAAGTTGCTTGTCTGACGGTGGCCAACCGGAGGCTGTTGGCCAGCGGTTCCCTGTTCCCAGCCGTAGCTGTTCGTGCTCGGCGGGGCGTCGATGGCGTCGTTGGCGTTGGCATCAGTCCCCGGACCCGCCATAGTGCTTATGGTGGTGCCTCCACCCTGTCCTTGGAGTAATTGCAGGCCAGTTACAGTGGTCGGTCCCACCCCTGTCTCCCCTGTCGCCCCTGTATTCCCTGTCGCTTCTGCTGCTTCCATCGAGCCGTCCCACCCACTCATTTCGCCCTCACTTTCACTTACCCTGCAATTTCTCACTCGCCCACACTACCGCATCCGCAATTTCCCTCCAGGGGTCGTTCGTCGCTTCACCACCCCGTCCTCTTTCTGCGATCTGCCAAACTGCAACGCTGCACCACCTCCCGCCAAATGTGGGCGCGGATTCGATACCGGCTCGTACCGGATCTCGAATTCCGAACCAGCACGAGAATCAACCGAACCCCAACCGCACACACCCGTCACTCAATGACGGCTCTCGCGCGCCCGTCCTTGCGTTTTCGTCCCTTCTCCGCTGACGACCCTTCTCTCGTCTGTCGTCGACCTTCTCTCTCTCTCTCTCTCTCTCTCGGGGTCTGGCACTTGGTTCGGATCTACGTCCCGGAGAAGGTCGATCCCTCTCGGGCACGCGTTTCGGGGAATTATGCTTATCGTTTCGCCTGTCGCAGCCGCACCTCGCTTACAAGACAGTCCAAACCCAAATTGCCGTGCCGGCGTCTCATGAATCCCCGCGTCGCTGTTGCTTTGGACGTTTCGACGCTCTGGCCGTGTCCTGGCTCGAGGGGAGATACAACCCTTGTCCTGGCTTTCTTCGACGGTGCAAGGGGGAAGGCAGGTGGGTTCTCTTTTTTCCTCCCCCAGGGCTCCGGCCGTTCTCCACGCCCGCGTCCGACTCGGGCTGGTAAGCGATGTCGGGGGTCCGGCGGGGATAGCCAGAGAGCGGAGTTGATCCGGCCGATATCTCAGCCCGGTACGACGCCGAGTCCGAGTCCGAGTCCTCGCTCGATGTTGCGGCGCCTGGAAAAGAGAGGGCTGTAGCAGAGGTTACGCGATATACTCTGTTTACGTTTTCAGGGTCCGGTATGATGGGACCAGCAACGTCTGGGGCACAGAATGGCCGGCCGGCCGAACAAAATAACGACCAGCGTCACACCCGCGAAATAATAGACTCGCGGGGCCGGAGCAAGGGGCAAAGGAACGACAATGACTTGCGTCTTAGAAGGTGTCGAGAGACATGACCGCCGGGGACGCGAGGGCTCAAGAAGCAAAAACCCGACACAGCAGCAAACTTGAAGGAAAGGAAACAACATCGGAGGAAGAAGGAAGCAAACGGGGAAAACGAGAGACATCCTATGACTTAAGACAAGAGCCGGGCGCGCGTCCAAGAGGGCAGGGGAAAACAAAAGCCAAAAAGAACAGACGTATCAAAACATCAAAACCACTTCCGCCCCCCTCACGACAGCCACCAACCCAAATTTGTCCCTCACAACTAAGCTAGCCGGCGGGATAGAGTCCCAACGGGCCTTGCCGGGCAGACCACCAGCCACCCCTGCAGGCACCGCGGAGACGGACAGAAAGAACAAGACGGAGGGGGTGCGGACGGCTACGGCGGAATCGAGGCAACGCCAGCACAGCTGAGAACCTTGGAGGGAAAGGGGGGGACAAGCAGAGGCACAGCTCCCCCTCTCTCCGTAGGGGTCCGTCTGCCCAGTCTGACCACATCGGACCATAGGCAGCGACCTAGTGAGGCTTGACAACCCATGCGCTCCCGTCCGCGGCGCTGCAAGGAGAAGGGGCCCGGGTCATGACTAGGACGAGGAAGCGCCGCACGGCCGCTTGTTCCGTTTGCTTGCTAGCGGCTCGACTTGGGGCTAGAACATACACGCACACACACACACACAATGACGACGGAGCTGTCGTTGGAGCTTCCAACCTCGGTTCTCAGCTGTCAGTTCATCCTTACCAGCTGGATTTTGGTAGCGCATTTCGTCATGCCCGGTCCCGCGCAAGGGGGGACAGGAAACATCGATTGGACCCAATGAACCTAAAGTTGAGACCCGGAACCGCTCAAGGACACTATAGAACGACATGTTTCAATGTTTCACCGGACAAACAGACATGCCAGGAGCCCTCCGTTCAGTCCTCTATCTCTCTCTTTCTCTCTTCTCTCACCCCTTCCTAGCATCACATGCACCCCTTGGCCGCTGGTTGAAGAGTACCGCGACTATCCAACTCTTCGCTCCTCGCACATCTCGTCGTCCATCGTCGGCCTCTACCCCCCTAAGTAGTGCTAATCACATCGACAACGACAAAGGGCTACCACGTACAGGGTCCTCCCAACGCTACCTGGGCTGGTGTTGATAAGAACCACGAGGCTGCTCCCCTCCCTCCCGGTTTCGCATTGACCCGCGCGCTCTCTCTTCAAGGCATAACCTCCTACTCCCGCGCGGACTCCCGCGCCGAGCCCCCTGTCCCCTTTGTCATTCACAACGTCCGACGTTCGTCAGCTCTGCATTCACGTCACTTGAATTGAAACCCGGAACATGCATGCATGCATGCAAGCAAGCAAGCAAGCAATCTGCTTTTGAATGAGGTCTGTAAGAGAGAGAGAGAGAAAGAGAGAGAAAGAGAGAGAAAGAGAGAGAAAGAGAGAGAGAAAGAGAGTGCGCATGGCTCGAAAGCCCGCTGTCCTCCCCCATCGGACGCACTCCCTTCTCCTTCACCCTCAGAGCTCCGGATCCCGTCCCCTCAAAAGTCCGTCATCCCACCCCCCTCTCTTCGTCACTTAGCAGACGGTCCTGGCGCCATCCAACAGCCGGTCTACATACACCTTGCCTTTCACGACCCATCTCGTGCTCGTCCTCGTCCCAAAAGCGGCATCGTCATGTCATCATGTCATCCCGTACCCCCTTACCCCCCTATGCCAGGCAACGAACAAATGCCCATAGCTCGAAACACCAAACACTCCCCCCGGAGATATACGTCGTGTAACCCCAGTGGATGTTTCGTTTCTCTCCCCTGCCCCCTGTCCCTCTTAGTAGAACATCTTTCGAGTGACAAAAAAGATGGCCTCTTTCCCTTCCCACAACCAAATATGCGCAACTCAGGCCATCTAATTCGTCACCCGCGTGGCAATGTCAAAGCCCCCGTCCTGCTCACCGGAAAAGAAAAACCCATTCGACTACGCCTCTCCACCCCCCCTGCCGGAAGGAGCAGCGCTACCTATTAATGGGTGCATAAAACCCAGCACTGACTGCACAGTATCAAATGGGCATGCATTATCTTTTCTTCACCCTTCTGCTAGGTGACTACATTATTAGCAGCTTCAAATTCCAGTCTTATCTTTTTGGTCCGAATTCTTCCCCTCTTCTGACAGAAGCCTTGATTCTCTCCCCCTCCTCCAAGAGTCATGCACCGCCCTCCCGGGTGAAGGAGAGGCTCGGGACAAGTCTCAGCCGATCCAACCCGCCTCTCGTCCCATCTGCATCCGGTATCACGAGTCCAGGTCCCCCCCCCCCCTTCTCCCCGCGTTGACAAAAGCTACTTCTCCGAGTGGTGAAGAAGGAGAGCATGAGTCCGGGGCGGGAGAGCGCGTTGCAACAGCAGGTACCGGCACCGGCATGCGGAAATCTCACGCAGCTTTATGCCGGCACTGCGCTATTGTCGATCAAACACGCCTCCGCAGACCACTCCGAACCACGGCGCAGCAAGAAAAAAGAAAACAAGAAAAAAGAAGAAAACGAAGAAGAAGAGAAAATGGAATTCAAGGAGGGGCGACGATCGCCTCGTTTCTGCTGCTATTGTATGTCTGTATTGATTGCTCTGCCTATCTACCGTATCATCCGATGATCCTCGATGAATATTGCTTCGTGCCTATGTGCGTGCCCCGGGCTCATCCTTTCTCCGCCCAGCACGGTAATTGTATCTCCTCGGGAGAAACCACGCGCCCCCTTCAGATTTCAAAGGCTGCGGCAGGAAGCCCAAGTTATGTGTATCTTTCCATGTGGAAGTATTCTCGCTCTGCCAAAAAAAAAAAGTTGAAGGAAATGGAAGTGTCCCGTGTCCCAGAAATGATGTCGAGCCAGATTCCCTCCCGTGCCTCATGATGCATAACAACGCCTGCCACTCAACTTGGAACCTATTGTGCTGAAGAGAGGAAGAACGGGGTAAAGAGAGGGGGGGCGGTCATCTAGCCGGTTGCGATCCGAGAAAATGAACAAATCTTGCAACGATGAAAATAAAACTCCTCGTGGCAGCCGGAACAACCTGCCATGCCGTGCCATGCCATGCCAAACGCCATTGCCTCCCTCGCAAAATGACAATGTAAACGACTGTTTACCGTGCACAAGAGCCAACGGCACGTCAGGGCGTCTCTAGTCCTCATTGTCGGTGCTCGAGTCGTCCGAAGAAGAATCATCGTCGTCGTCGCCGTCTACTGAAGCACCGCGCATCTGCTGCAGCAGTTTCTCGGCTGTCAGGGAGCCACCCGACGTCGCCTGCGAGGGCGGACCGCCGACCGCCGACGCCGAGTTTGGCTTCTTGGACGGACTCGGCACGTGGACCTCGACGCGGTAGCCATTCTGCTGGTAGGACGACGACGGCCGGCTCCGCTCGCCCTGCGACGCGCTCGCGGTCGGGTCCTCCGTCGCGACCGTCGCGTTCGACCCGTTTAGGCCGTTGCCCATCTCCGTCACGGCGACGGTATCGAGGTAGGACGACGACGACGGCCGGCTCCGCTCGCCCTGCGACGCGCTCGCGGTCGGGTCCTCCGTCGCGACCGTCGCGTTCGACCCGTTGAGGCCGTTGCCCATCTCCGTCACGGCGACGGTCTCGATGGGCGTGCCCTGCCGCGAGTCCTGCGTCGCCATCGTCGCCATCGTCGTCATCGCATCGCCGTTGCCGTTGATGCGGGCCCGCTTGTCCGCATGGACGTCTCTGGTTGGCGTCCCGACCGCGCGAGAAAGTTGGTCGGGAATGCCCAGTCTCGCGCGCTCGTGCTCCATCTCCTCGCGGCCGCGCCGCTGGCGCAGCCTGATGTTGTACTTCTTGCGAATGATGCTCTGCCTGCAGGCGTACGAGTTCCGCAGGCTCGTGATCCTTTTCTGGATCTCGTCCGCGTCGCCGCCCACCCTGTGGGTGTCGTTGATCTTGATCCTGAAGCTCTCCTCGGCCAGCCGCAACTCCTCCTTCAGTGCGTGGACCTGGCTCGCTGTCAAGTGGGCCATGTCCTTGGCTTGAGGTGTGCCGAGTGGCACGCTTTCCGAGCTGTCAGGTTGGGTGCTGAGCGGCGCTGCGCGGGGTGTCTGCGTGGCAACGGGAGTAGTTGAGGTGTGCTGCGCCGCCGGGCTGTTGCTGGCCGAGGAGACGTAAGTCGGGGCGGTGTCCGATGCTGGTGGTTTGGCAGAGGGGTTCAGACTAGTACGAGGCATAGTGGGCACAATGCTGTCTTTGCTGATCTCGCCGTTGTCACCACACACCTTGTTCATCATGTGATACTTTAGACCACCATAAACACTGAGTGTCTGGGCGCAAAAGGGGCACATGTACCTCTCTCCGCTAGGGCCTGGAGCCGGCGCGGGTCTGTTGCAGATGCGATGCTTAACGTGCTGTGACGCATTAGTTTGACGCTCTTGTTGCACAACTACACAACTTACATGGGCGTAAGCGTTCGGCGTCGGGAAGCCGCGCTGGCAGGTTTGGCATCTCGGGACGGATGGATCGACCGATTCCAGTGGGTGAGGGGCCATCTGGGGCAAAATTTGCCCAACACTCTGTTCATGCGGCAAAGGCAGGTCATGTCTTGGGCCGGGCTGGACGTTGACGCTGGGTTTGCTGCTCGGCACAAATGGGATGACGTGATCGTCCGTGATAACGTCGTTGGCGTCGTAACCGAGCCGCTCAGCCCGCGCGAGTGCGTTGACTAGTCTGCGGGCCTCGATGGTGGGCAGGCGCGCCACCAAAGCCTTGTCGAGGAAGGTGTTGCTGGCCTTGGGGATGATCACGTCGGCGACCTCGTCGAGGTCGGACTGGTTCATCAAGCCGACCAAGTCGTGCTTTGCCGCCGAGACGAGGCGGGTGCCGAAGTCTCGGACAGCTCTCTGGAGAATTACTTCGTCTGCGAGATGCATGGTGACGTTCATCTGGGCAATAGTCAGCGACGATGACATTTGGACGTGGGAAACAGATGGGAATCAGAGCCCTCGGGTGAAGGTGACGGGCTGCTGCCCCCAAATGGCATACGTACAAGGAAGGCCGTGTGGTAGCGGGATCCTAGCAAACACTTCTTGTGGTTGTCCCGGATGGCGCGCCTGATAGCTTCCGGATCGCATTCCGCCAGGACGGCGGAGATCTTGGCATAATCGTCGGCGAAGCGAAGTGCCCTCAGTCCATCATCGTTGGCGAGAGGCGATGATTGATTCGGCGGCTGAGAAAGGTCTGAAGCGACTAGCGAAGCAAATTGACCATTGCCGTTGGGACTCGGGTAACGAGGATCTGGCACCGACCCGGATGGGTACCTCTGCTGCTGCTGCTGCTGCATCGTGAACTGCGAGTGCGTGGGTGAGGGCTGATGCGTGCTATTATGTCCGGATCCATAAGAATTCGACTGGGCAGACGGCAGCGCCGGAGAGGCCATTGAGGAAAGAAGGGCTCGGGCTCAGTGCCTGTCTGAACGTTCCCAGATGGATGAAGTCGACGATGCGCGACGCGGATGGTTTGGCAACCACGTGACTGCCAATGGATAATTCAAAGCGGCAGGTCCGACGGCGACTTCGGAAGGGGCGGCCGGGTGATAGCTGAGAGCACGTCGATTTTGAGTGCAATAAGGCAACTTGACAACTCACTGTGCGCGAAATGACGCGGTCAAAATGGGTTTGACACGTCTTTTTGTTGTCGTTTGGAAGTTGTCGCAACCTTCGTTTGAAGTCAATCGGTCACTGGTGATCTGCGATTGGATGTAGAAAGGGGCAGGGGTCTGCGTGATAGACAATGTGAGGATGATGTGCGTGGTCTTGAATGACTCGGATGAAGAGATATAGCGTTATAGAGAAATAAAATAGAAAAAGAGGAAAAAAGGGGAAAGTTAGGGAAGCGGGGCGATATAATTAACAGAGAAAAAAAATGGCGTTTTTTTTGTTTTTTTTGGCTACTATACATTAATTATACTGGCCCGTGCAGCAGGACCGACCCACCTCTTCGTTGATTGGTCCTTCCTCTCGCGTCAATCAGCGGTGATGACTGTTCTGAACTAAAACCCCATTCTTGTGCATGTCCAGCATGAATCTAGCCGGGCAGCGGTAGAATGCCAGTGCGATTTGGTCGGCGGCCGGTGAGTTAAGCCTATTTAGGAAGGCACTGCCACCACCGCCACTGCCCACGTCCATAACCCATGCAAAAAACGCCCTTTTTGCCGCAAATCCACCATCGCCAACAGACGCCCACAATGCCCAAGATTAAGCCCTTATATCCAACCTTTAAAGAGCAACAGCAACGTATACAACTTTACTATTGCAATAAGGGTTTTACCTATTAATTAAACAGGTCACATGATATAATAAATTTTTAAATTAATTGTAGCTGTTGCCTCTATTTTGCCTTAACTTTGAATTACTTAAATCCAAAGAGTTTTTAACTTTATATAACTTTCTGAATCCTAACCTTCTCATTGGTCAGCTAAGCCGGAATATTGTTTTTGCTGTTGCTGACATAATGTATTCCGAAATAGGTTTAACTCACTGGCCGCCGACCAAATCACACTGGCATTCTACCGCTACCCAATCTAGCCAGTGAGAGCCACTACGTCTATCGGTCTAGACTGCTCACTACCTACAGGGACGCGCCTTGTAACACCTCCCCGAATGATTACACCACAGCAAAAACAAACAGAACTGTTCGGCTAGAGCCTCTGGTCTCGCTAACCCTGTAGCCCAAAATGACGTCATGTAGAAATAACCTTTTTCCACGGGCGGGGGAAGGCGTTGCCAGCCTCTCGGATTGTCCATCTACACCACTGAACCATACCTGTCCGTTGTCTTCTCAGGATACCATGGCCCCGTCCTGGGCCCGTCCCTAGAGGTAACCATCAGTGAGGCAGGGGAAATAGCAGCGGCGCGTCAGGGACAAACTGGCTATGTAAGTGGCCTTTGCCTTTGTCCAAGGCCTGACATGATACCCAGCCATGCACCGCCGCGTTACACGAGCCGCGAGACCGTCCTGGCTTGATCAAGCCGTTCAATATCCGTGCAATCACCATGTAACTCTGTAATTATATTCGTATAGGCTCTTTGTTTTCAATTGGTAGTGTCATGCTCCCAATTCCTTTATGGCCTCTATGACCAGCTAGCCGAGCCCAGTCCCCACTCCACCTTATCGGTTCCCAAGGCATCATCATGACAAAAGTCCGTCCCAACCCAGGGTATCATTTCAGTCTTTTTTTTTTCCTTTTCCTCAACTGCGCGCCCGTCCACTCAAATGTTCTCGCCGATGCACGCGAGCATCAACCTCTCGTAGTCCCCGCTCGTCTCGCCCTTGATCCTGCTCGCCAGGCTGCGATGGTACCTGGCCTGGTACGCGCCCTTGACATTGGCCAGGAAGTTCTGGTCCCAGTGGAACCGCACAACGCGCGCCACGAGGAGGTGGTCCTTGGTGCCGAGACCCGCCATCGAGTCCTCGAGGAGCTGCGCGGCGTGCATGTACTTGTCGACGGCGTGGCGGAGCTGGAAGAGGAGCGCGTCCTCCATGTGGCCGGAAAATTCCTTGCACTCAATGTTAGCATTCTACGGGAGGGGAGTAGAGTGGTTGCGTGGGGGGATTGGTGGGGTCAGACTCACCCTCTTGATGACATCCTCGAGTTTTCTGCGAAACTTTTGCTCGTACGCCTGGTTGATGGCGCGGATTTGGTTGTCGTTGCGGGTGCTGAGGATGCTGCAGACGAGCATCTCGTCGGTGCCGAGCTTGCCCTCGGTGGCCTTGTACAACTCCATGACGTCCGAGTCAACCTGCTGTGGCACGACGGGCGCCGAGTCCTCCGCCCTGTTGGCGCCGAGGACGATTAGGAAATGCCTCTCCGTTTTCATGCTGAGATCGCCCTTGACGTCGTCTTCCAGGCGTCGCTTGAAGGTCTGCTGGTACGCGCTCTTGATGGCCTGCATGTCGGCGTTGGATCGTCCGAGCAGGACGTCGTTGAGGACACTCTCCTTGGTGCCGACCCCGTCCATCGCCTCGTATAGGTTGTAAATGTCGGACCTAAGAGGACCGCGCACGATGGACACCAAGCCTTTCTGGAACCAGCTGCTCGTCTCCTTCCTGACGTCCTGCTCGAGATCGCGCTTGAAGTTTCTGTTGTAGGCGGACCTGATGGCGTCGATCTGCAGGGGATCCTTGGTCGCCAGGCATCGGATCAGTGCTTTCTCGTCGGTGCCGAAGCCCTTCATCGCAGCCCGCGCGGCCGCGGCGTCGGGCGAACCGTCCCACTGGATAATCTGGGGCGGGCCGTAGCCCAACGACGGGGGCGTCGGAGGTCCATAGTGCTGCGGAGGAGGAGCGCCATACTGCTGGCCGGGTGGCGGGCCGGGCGGCGGTGCGCCGTAGCCTCCGGGCGCAGGCGAGTGCCCGTAGGGCGAGGGAGGAATCGGGGGAGGTGCGCCGTATTGGCCGGGAGGAGGACCAGTGGGCGGTGGATATTGGCCCGTGGGAGGTCCGGCGGGAGGGGGGTAGTATCCTCCCTGGGGAGGATACTGGCTGGGCGGGGGTTGCTGGTAATAGCCGCCCTGCTGCGGCGGAGGTGCACCGTACTGACCGGGAGGAGGGCCGGCGGGCGGAGGATATTGGCCACCCTGAGGAGGGTATGGCGATCCGCCGTAGCCAGCCTGGGGAGGCGGAGGGTACTGCTGGCCGTAGCCTTGGCCATGCGGCTCTTGGAAGCTGTCAGATTACCGACGTCATAGCTGAGGACCAGGGAATGCAACTTACGGGCGCCGTAGCCGTAATGGCCTGGATACGACATTAAAGTGTCTCGAATGCGACGCTCAGGGTTCAATCGCGTGTACGACGACGGGAGAATCGGGGGCAGGCGGCGGTGTGTGTTGCGTCAGAGACGAGACGGGCGGGGTTACTGGTATTGATGGTGTATGTAGTGTACTCCGTAGGTGTAAGTAGGGGTTGTGTGCGTGGTAGAGATTGACTGCGGGGCAGGTCGACGATGCAGAAAGTCGGAACGTGGGATGGAGGAGGTCTTGGGTGGATGTGCTGGGCGAGTTGGGGTTATTTAACCCGTCATGTACATGGCAGTATTACCTAGGTATCTCGCGGTGGCAGTGAGGCAATCCGTCAGCTGCTCTTCGGTCAAACCCCAACGGACCTGCACGCGGCGAGAGGCAACACAAGACGATTGGGCTGACGATGGCCGCCGAGAGATGACTAGCTCGCATAGTGGCTTAGTAGGAGCACGCACCCAACGTCATGGCGAAGAGAAGCTATGGGCGGCTTGGGCAGTGCAGGGCAACCAAGGTCCACAGAAGGCAGAGAGGCGACCTAAAGGAGCCTTCTGTTTGCGCCGCAAACCCTGTCGAGCTCATGTTGCGCCACAGTAATGCGTAATCGAGGCAGGGGGAGGCCGGGGTTGAAGGCCGCGCGGGTCTCTTCTCTCTCGCTCCCCTCTCTTGACCAGATTCGCAGTCCGATGCGAGTGCACAAGGCAGGCTTTGGGACCTGGTTTCGTTGCGTTGCGTTTATCGTGAAGATGCGGGGATGAAACGGTCTTGTTAGGAACTGCTCTTGTTTTTGCACACAGGATTAGCGCCGAGTATGATCGAAGGGGGAAGGGGAGCAGATCGACAACGGCCCTGCTGTGTTGCCCTACCGGGTACGATGGCCTGCACGATGGAGAGGGCCAAAGCTTCCCCTTGCCCATGCACGACACGTCTTTGGCACTTTCGTTTCTTGAGGAGTGGATCTGATGGAATCAAACCAGAAACGCACGCCCCAAAGGAGGATGAGGGAGGGCTATGGTTCGTTCGTCTGGAAAATGGGAAGTGCCACAATCTGAGTGTTTCTAGACGAGCCACATATGCACCGCCGCCGCCACACAGCAATTGCCCCAGTCTAATCCGGTAAAGCCAAGAGCATCAGCCACAGACACTTACATAATCACCATCGGACTTCGGATTTGGAATCTTTCACAAGTACGGAGTACTTAGATTAGAACCCCTTCATCGCGAGCCTTTTGTGCCTGTTTCACTGTAGCACCTGCCACTGGGTTTTTCCTCCATGTGGAACTCGGCAGTATGGAACGTTGTATAGTTTGGAGGGCGTCTTCCAAAGCCCCTCCCCCCCTTCCCCCCCCTTTGGCTGCATGCCAACAGGAACAAGAGCACCGGGTGGCTGGGAGAGAGGCGCCAGGGAAGTGAAGCCTCTCATTGGCCAAACTATGTCTAGTTTCGCCCAGCGCGTGCTGGAAGCCTGCTAAAGAGACAGTACGTACCCCGTCATCGTGCTTGCCCCCCCCCCCCCCCCGCAATGTTCACGACCCCTGGATCCGCTGCTTCTCCTTGGATTCGGCTCCCGCAGCTGGAGCCTCCCAACCACCACCATTTCCCATCATCACCACCACCACCGCTTCGTGTGGCTCCATCACCAGCCATCCGCGTGTGCTAGTGCAGCGCAGTTGAACCATCATGGCTCTCTCCCACGCGCCGTACGTCTGTTTGCTTTTATTTCACACGTCTCCAGTTTTCCTCTGTCCCCCCCTGGCTCCTCGTACACTCGGTCGACATTTGATATCCCCCATATTCCGTCCTGTCCATGTCCGTTGTCCAAAGCTGCGCATATACCTACATCTGCATACACCAGCACACGCATCACCCAGTCAAGCGTTTTTCCAGCATCATCCTCGACAGAGTCTTCAGACACAAGCACCATCTCGCTCATCGTCGGGATGCGCCCCTCGGTCCCCATCCCCCTGCTGTTGTCCGTCTCTACGGCTGCCAACGCCATCCCCCTCCTTGATCGTCTGCTGCATCTCCGTGACGCGAAGCCGTTCAAGACCTACTCGGTCGTCAACGTCGCGGGAAGTCCCACCACCGACACTCCTGCCGTCGTCACCGTCACCCGGTCGCCGGTTCAGGTCACCGTGACGCAAAGGGTCACAGATCCCGTCCCAGACGCCTCATCTGCCGTCCACACAACATCCACATCCCTCATCATCGTCAATGTTGACGCTACTACGGTTGAAGCATCATCTACCGTTACCGTCTACCCGACTGTGACGCCCACCCCTGAATCAATGCCTCTCTCACCCACAACAACCTCGATAACGCCGCCGCCAGCTTCACCTCCGCCGAGCTCCGCCGTTCCAGAGACGTCTTCGGCGCCTACATCAGACGTTCCTGTGTCCTCTCAACCTACCGCCTCGCCCACGAGCATTTCTGCCCCGTCAAGCTCTCCGGATCTCTTCCAGAGTTTGGCACCTTCGTCAAGTCCTCCTGTTGCGGTGCCTCCTCCTTCAACTGAGACATCGGTTGTTCCGAGCGCATCGCCGTCAGCACCCGCGAGTTCCTCGACACACGCGGTCGAGCCGCCGCCGCCGTCAACCGAGACTCAAGTGGTCCCCAGCTCATCACCATGGGCGCCTGTTGTCTCCTCCACTGCCATCGTCCTCCCTCCTCCGTCGACGGAAACATGGGCCGCCCCGAGCGAGCCGGCATCGACACCAGTCGAGCCGTCCACTGCCATCGTTCTCCCTCCCCCGTCGACGGAAACGTGGGCCGCCCCGAGCGAGCCGGCATCGACACCAGTCGAGCCGCCGCCACCGTCAACCGAGACTCAAGTGGTCCCCGGCTCATCACCATGGGCGCCTGTTGTCTCCTCCACTGCCATCGTCCTCCCTCCCCCGTCGACGGAAACGTGGGCCGCCCCGAGCGAGCCGGCATCGACACCAGTCGAGCCGTCCACCGCTATTGTGGCGCCTCCCCCGCCCACAGTCACCCCTATTGCACCTACTTCCACTGCTCCGCCCGAGCAGTGGTCCCCGACCTTGTCTGTAAACACTACTTCGTCATTGACGTCGTCGACAACAATCCCACTATCTACTCTACTCACCAGCACCACGGAGTCCAGTATCTATCCGACCCCCACCCGGGTCTATGAGACGACTTCCCAAATCACGTCGGAGCAGACCCCCAGCTCCCTCATCCTACCATCGACGTTCGTCACCAGCGTCGTCAGTGTTACTACACCGTCCCCCGTCCCAACTTCCCAAAGCTACGACGATGGACACTGGAATCCCAGCAAATACCCCGAGTGGACAGGCACCGCAAGTGCGACGCCCCGCTACCGCCGGTGAAGTAGGCCATCTACAAGATCCCTGATGAGACGGCTCGCGCAACGTGTATGCTTTATGTGTTCTCTCTTATCCTTTCGCCACATGGCGTCCCCTTAGCATGGCATGGCGTATTCTGGTTTTGAGTAAAACGAACGGTGCACGCTCACATGGGCGACTTGTACTAATGACGCCCGGGAATAATGGATCGTTAAAAGAGGGAGACGCCGACCTCAGACTGTGTGTGGAAAGGACTCACAGCAGCATAAACCAAGAGCTGGAACGCGCTGTTATCCTCGGTTTTCTTTAATGTCTGTAATCACATAGAGTGTAGATAGTTCAACGAGGAGTTGCTTATCATCCGTCCGCCGCATCGCCCGTGACAGAAGCTTGAGCGAGCTGCTACATCAAGCTACAAGCAGTCGGCCGAGGTGTCAAAAAGCCATCCAAGTCTATTGCCGACGCCATGGACTGTTTCAAACTCCGGTGCTTCCCCAAAGCGACTCGAATGAACCGGCGCATGAGGTGGGTAAGAAGCAAGAGCTCGTGCCGAAACTCGGGCTGTCGACCGCTCCGAGGCATGAGGTCATCCATGTCCAGCGAGTAGCCGGATACCACAGTGCATATGGCTGGAAAACGGCCCCGTGCGATTCTGACCGATTTATATCCTGGAAGTTGATCAACATCAAGCTGCTCAACCTAGCAAGCTTGTCCCTCCCTAGCCTTCCTGATGCCGACAGCGCAAGCCGACTCATTGGTCGCCCGGAGCTGCGGGTAGCGCTCCGCGCTAGAAAACGCTAGCATTGTCGCCAACGCGGTGACACGTCGGACGTTGACGAACGGGTTCGTGGGATTTCCAGCATGTGTTCTCCCTCTAGCATTTAAGAAAAGGGGAAGAAGGGGCAACTACGAAGTCACAAAGCAAACGGGAATCATGTGTGCCCCATGTGTGGCTCGTGTGTCTTGCGTGCTTCCCAAGTCAGTCGTCCCTGCAAGGGCCCATGAGCCCAGCTCGCGACGACTCTTTGCCTGTAAGGAACGGAGGGCTTGCAACGCCTCTATAACCGTGTGCTATTCAGTCTGTGCCACATATCGATCGTGGACTCGTGCGGGTGCGGGAACCGCACCGGGGGACTTGCGAGACGGACGGTAGTGCAACGCGACACCCAGCCGTCGTTCCGGCAGGCATCCGTTGCCTGACCCGCTCTCTCCCCATTCATTTCAGATATCTATACTACTGCAGTGAGACACAAGGCCTAAGGTGAGAATTGGCTCGGTGAGGACGCTACAGCGTCGCCGCCCAATGGCGAAGCCACACGTTCACCGGCCCGGCTCGAGCCAGCGGACAACTCAACGACTCAGGCCACCCACACCTGACACCCTCGGACGCGACGGATACATCTTCTCATCCAAGACAAGGGAGCGGGAGCAAACGGAGCTTGGGCAAGCGCGAACCGCAGCGAGCTGGTTGGAGTGGGAGCGGGGGGGCGGTGGTTTGGGAGGACATCTTGCGACATCTAGGCGGTCACTGATCACCTTCGTCATTCCCTCAGCTGGGTTTCGCCCTTGGCATGCCCTGGTATCGGTTGCTCTTTGGCCAGGTTCGCCGTTAGCCCGTCGGCTGACAGGTTGATGAACGGGTAAGGCATATAGGAGATGCTGGAGCATTTGGCATGTGAGAACAATTCCGTGAACAGCCTATAACCTCACGCCCACAACGCTTTGCTCTCCTCTGCTACATTTACACACACACACTCTCTCTCACACACGAAGCTCTTACACCGCTTTCACCTATCCCACCTCATCCTGAAAGCAGGCCTTTTTCCAAATCACAAACGACATTCCCTCGCCTCATTGGCTTTACCGCCGCAAGGGCGTGCTATCTCTCCTCGCAATGTTCCCCCAAGTCAGGACGTGCCGCCGCAAGGGTGTCCTCTCCGCCCTCCTCATCTTCTTCCTCGTCGCTTTAGCCGCCGCCGCCGACGACGACGCCTTCGACGAGGGGACGGCGAACGCGACCCTCCAGGACCTGAGCCACCTGTACATCGCCCCGGACGCGTCGTGCGCCGGCCACGAGGGCCAGTGGAACTGCCTCTCCGATAGGTTCCAGCACTGCACGGACGGGCAGTGGACCGCCGTCCTCTCGTGCTCGGGCGCCGAGAGCGCCAGCGCCGTCGACACCGGCTCCGACTCCGTCTCGCTGTGCAGCCCGCTGGGGAAGACGGACGTCGTCGACTTTGAGGGCGAGTGCAGCGCGGCCTGGGGCTGGGGGGGCGGTGGCGGGTGGGGTGGAGGGGGCGTGAGCTGCAACGGGAACGGCTGCTACCGCGGCACCGGGACGAGGTTGGGCGTCGGGCCGTGGGTGTATGTCTCTGTTGTCGGGGCAGTGGTCGTGAGGTTCTGGTGAGGGACGGTCAATGAGGATGGAAGGGAAAGGGGGAAAGGTGGTGAAGGGTCTTGGTAGAGGCATATATGTTGGGTTTTTTTGCGGCGTATTTTGGGTGTGGGAGTCGTTGAAATTTATGCTGTTTGAGAAACCTCATCTTCACAGGTTTCTTAGAGGCAGCTGGCGCTGCATTTGCCTTTGTATTGTTACCGATGGCAGTTGGCGTTTTCCTATCGTGCACTCTAATGCGTAAACATTCTTACCATCAACATCCGACCCAGACGTGATGGGGGCCACCCTCTGGAAGCAGAAATATACCATGGACATCGGTTTCTTACAACGGCCTCTATTCTTCTCGTATTGGAGTTGATGTAACTTTACTAAAGCCGGCTTTGATGTTGATTATTCCGCATGAATCATTATGTACGTATCATCATCCGCTGCTTGCTCTTGCTACACCGTGGAGGCAACGACAAGTATCCGGTACGTGGTTAAAGCCAAACTGAAACATGAGAAACAAAGGCTGCTTTATGGTTTCACGGTTCAGACCCTGTTGTGTCAAGCACCGATGCCTCGTGTCCCGTCCGGAAGTGTTTAACGCTGCGGCTGACGGGACGACGTAGATACATGATGGCTACTTGTCGGTTGTGTAGGAGCTATACTAAAGACCAGATGGAACCCCAGGCCATCCTGAAGAGCCTGGACAATTGATGATGTATACACAAAAGTCGGGCGTCCCAACTGAAAGATACACCATCACCGCATCTCGGGACCCCTTACACTGGCCCGTGAACCTCTACTGACCCGATGCGTGGATAGCAAGTCGTCGAACTACAGGAGGAAAACAAAGTCGCCCGAATACCTAGCATCTGCCCCACAAAAGCCAGCTTTACCGGGAATAACGGCAACGGTTGAGGCTGACATCAACGCCATCACCCGTGGGCAACGGCCCACACCCACAGATCGTCCCTCCACAAGGCGAGTTTCGCGCTATCGTGACGTCACCCCCTTGGCGCATCAGAGGATCAGGTTTGAGGCCGATGACAACGGCCTCGACGGGCATATAAGTGTGGTTTCCAGAAGCATCATCAGCCGCGCAAGTATCTGATTCACGCCCATGCTAGTGCAAAGAGCTACCGTATCAACTTGGCAATACTTTCTCCTCTTTCCATCTCGAAACACAGCCAGCGGGACCATTAGTAGTCGGTCAAATCAGCGCACATCAACCCTCACAATGGCTTCCAGCACCGACGCCGCCACGCTCGACGCCCAGAACGGCAACTCGTACCAGGCTCCCGGGACGCAGCCCGTATCGAGGGCTGCCGAAAGCACCGTCGGCGGTGGCGATGCGGCGACGACGCGCAGCGGCGGCATCGGACAGCAGATCAAGGGCGCCTTCGCCCAGGGACACGTGAGTAGTCCTTCTTCACGCGTACCGCAAATAAAACAGGGGGCCGAAGAAGATAGCCCCCCCCCCCCCCCCCCGCCCCCCTCCCCCCACCCGTGCTGACGAACAAATTCGTGAATAGGGCGTCGGGGAAGTGCTCCGCGGCAAGTTCAACTCGGCCGTCGACACGGCGGCGGGAGACCCGCAGGGCCAGGCGAAGAACAAGAACATCGCCACAGGCGGCGAGAGGGAGTTTGCGACCAAGGATTTCGTCAAGAAGGGGACCCTGGACAAGGCGTTGTGAGTTCGGGACGGAGAGGGATGGAGGGTGGTTGCTCGAGCGCGTGTTTTTCTTTTTCCACCCGGATTTTCTCGGCAGGGTTTGCGTGATACCACCTTTAGACATGCAGCGATGATGTGAGAGTCTTTCTCGTACGACGTCACCGGAAATCGATTGCGTGATTCCAAGTCTTCGCCCCCAATTTTCAGTCGTCGATCAGGGGTATTGGTTCTGTGAGACTGTATCCTGAGAGCCTGGGTTGCCAAGTACCGCTGGGATTTGACACAACTCGTTGGTGCATGTCTATCCTCAAGGGGTTTGAATTTGAAGGATTATCACTATGATGCAATACGGAGCTGTAAATAAGGTCATTACTGACCTTGAATTTTCAATCTTTGGGAGATCATTTTCAGGTGTTGGTCATGTACGGTAGGGGGTTTGTTTGATCATATTTCCGGTAGGCCTTACGCATCCAAAGACGGCAAAGGCACTCCAGATACCAGTCAAGATAAACCGTTTAATTCCGTCTCGATTATCTACTGGCGCGCTCTCTGCGCATACCGGTGAGCATCCGAGAAAGTCACATGCCGTTTGGGGAGAAACGTGAAGACAGGCTCAGACGAAACAGGACCTAAAAAAACCGCATGCCATTCAACAAAACGCTGGGAGATAATCTGTGTAATGCCGATGTTTCAGGCAGACGCAGATTTGCAAAAAAAAAAAAAAAAAAAAAAAAAAAAGTGTTTGGTTGCTTTCCATTCATTTAACGTCATCTCATCAGAACAAAACCGTAGATCCGCCTGTTATACAGATTGGTCGACGCATCTTCACTTCTGGTTCTTCTTCCCACTGTTCTTGATCAGGGCCGGATCGATGTCAAACTTTGAAAAGTTGTCGACGAGGTCGTCCCACATCTTGGGGTCATGCTCGTGCTTCTCCTTGCTGTGCCAGGCGTAGTCGGTGATGGTGAGGGGCCGGCTCGTCTCGAACATGAAGGCGATGGAGCCGAGCGAGATCTGCATGACGGGGGGGTCCTCCTTGGAGGCGGCGGCGAACTGCTCGTAGGCGACGCCGTGGGGGACGAAGCCGCACTCGAACGAGATGCTCCCCGGCCGGAACTCGTCGGAACGGCCGCCGTAGTCGCCGTAGATCAGGCCCATCAGCTCCGAGGCGGCGTTCCGGTGGTAGTAGGGCGGCCGGTACGTGTGGGAGGCGACGTCCCACCTCGGCGAGAAGATGAGGAAGTCGGCCAGGGGCGCGTTGGGGTCCCTGGACCTGGCCGTCACGACGCAGAAGATGGACGGGTCGATGTGGTCGACGGAGATGGAGCCGACGTTGACGAACTTTGTGAGGTCGTACTTCCACGGCACGTAGTTGCCGTGCCAGGCGACGACGTCGAAGGGGCAGTGGCGCTGCGTGCTGTTGAAGAACCTGCCGCCCAGCTTGTAGACGACGTCCCAGGGGTCGTCCTTGGTGACCTCGTACGACGCGACGGGGTGCAGGAAGTCGCGGGCGTTGGCGAGGCCGTTGGCGCCGAGGGGGCCCAGCTCGGGGAGCTCCCAGCTGGAGCCCCAGACCTCGAGGATGTAGCCGCGCGTCGGGCCCTCGACGTCGACCTTGAAGCGGAGGCCGCGCTGGATGGCGCAGATCTCGCCCGGCTGCACGTAGAGGAAGCCGAACTCGGTCTGGATGTCGAGGGCGCCCTGCTGCGGCACGATGAGCCAGTCGCCGTCGGAGTTGGCGAAAGCTTTCTTCGTCATGCTCTTGTTGCACAGGTAGACGTGGGTGGCGACGCCCTCCCGGAGCGTCGGGTCCCCGGAGCCGGCCACGGTCTTCAGGCCCTGGACGAAGTCGACGTCCTGCCCGTCGGGGATCGGGAAGGGCTTCCAGGCCAGCTGGGTCGGCGAGACGTGGACCCGGGGGTTGATGGGCATGAAGGTGGACTCCGTGTCCTTGTTGTCGGGGAGTTCGGTCTGCGCGGAGAGGAGTCAGCGGCCACGTCTGGCGGGCTTTGGGCTACGTTGAAGGAATAGAGAGAGAGGAGGGGGGTCCCGCCTACAAATCCTTGATGAGCCACGGCGGGTCGGGACCGGTAGAGCCAGGCCTTCTTGTTGGCGTGTCGAGGAGCGACGAATGACGAAGCCGTCACCTGCTCTGCGTACAGGCCATACCGTATGCTTCTCGGGCTGTTCTGGCCTCTCGGGATAGTGCCGGCGATGGCTTCGGACTCGAAACTGTTGTTGAAGCCGGGCTGGTACGTGTACGGGTCGTTCGGGCGAGTCGCGAAGGATGGAATCGTCCCATCCTTCTGCGTCGCCGCCCAGTGGAAGGCGTTTTGGAAGTCCTTTGGAGCGAGGTCTTGGGCCGCCATGGTGAGTCGAGCGTCGAGCTTAACTTGGAGGGGGAGGGGAGAGAGAGAGAGAGAAGAGGGGGAGGGGGGGATCGACGAAGAGGGGTGAGAGACGATGACGACGGGCCACTGGAGCTTTTGTAGAAACCGGTGCCCCGTCCGTCGCGGAAAGCTTCACTCCACATGGAGCGTGGAGAGCCGCTCCATAATACGGTCTTGGAGAATAAGAAACTAGCTTCGAAGCTGTGGGGCGTGCGAGCCGGGGCGGCTCCGACGCGAGCTGCGTGGAAGTTCAGACCGTATCTGTATTGTTTCCCACTTGGCGTACAGGGGCCCGGCCTTCTCTGTCATGACTGACAAAGTGAAGAAGGCGGAGAAGGATTCGTGTTACATTGAGGCGAGGACACGGTACCTTTCGATGTGGATGGCGTGGTATCGGTTGTCGGACCACTAAGAGCAGCTTGCCGCAGAGATGCGGAGAGCTAGAGCGGCAGCCAAAGGCCCATGGATATCTGCTCAGTGACATCTTATATTCCGTGCGTTAAGAGGAGAGAGGGCCGGGGTTATTTCCGAATACTTCGTTCCCAACCCCGCCCCCCACCCTCTTCCATCCGTGACACATCAGTTTGTAAGCTTTGGCTCTTACTGGTATATTTCTGGCGGTGACGTATATATCGCTGGGGCTGGGACTGGGGCCTGCCAGAGTAAACAATGACTAAGACGCACTCCTGTGATTATTTGAAGACTGCTGCTGCGGGACAAGAAGCCCCGGAATGTTTCGTGAATAGGCTGCGAGATCCAGGGCTTGTCACGTCGTTGTTCAAGAGACAGCCATCTATCTTGGAACTCACTTGGCTCGCAGGCGCCTGTCGACCTATCCGAATAGGTTTGCGACCCAGTTACCTGGCCTTCCCACTCGGCTCGTCCCGCACAAACATAAGCATAAGCGAGCGGCACATTCTCTGAGTGCTGAATGAGGCAGGTCAACACACGGAGCATGTTGATTGCATAGCTGATAGTTGGCCTCGAGGCGGGTAAAGCTGTTCTTCAATCGTTCCTTTTTTTTTTTTTTTTTTTTTTTTTTTTTGATTGTTGAGTCTGTTTTTCTTTTTTCGTTCGGGCCGTTACACCGACGGCGCTTGCGTGTATGTGTTTTGCGTGGATCAGACACGCGTTCAAGGCCAATGATAACCACCGGTTTCTGTTTCGTACCACTCAATCTTGATGCCGGTTCGCCAATGCCGGAACGTATCGAGCCCCGTAGATATCCCCGCACTGCTTGCAGTAAAAGTCGAGTTAATAATACCTTAGTGATTGATCACTGGCAGTGCACATTCCTTGCCGCGGCAGATACGGCCTCCACTGACAGTACGGTAGGGTGAGGCGTCTTAACGACCTGGTTCATCTTTTCCGTCCCTCGTTGTCAGTAATCGCGTGATCTTCTGTCTTCCACGAGACGCAGTCGAACCATGGTCTGATGTCTTCGGGAATGTCCATGTCTACTCAGAAAACGCCCAGGCAGTTAACTTCAGTCGGCCGTATAGATCCCAAATGCGTTTAAGCGCAGCGGGCACGGCATACATCACAAGGGACGCCGCCCCAACGAGCAGCCATATTACTCATCTCGTCGTTGTTTACAGATGTAATTACTTCAGAAGCCTAGCTGTCTAAACTTATCAGCGAATCCAATCTCGACGCAATAATAACCAATTGCCTATACACAGCTCCTGGAAAAGATTACGTTGGACTTTTAAAGGATTTCATTATCAGTATCCAAGATATTCCAAAACTAGACCCGCATACAACGAAGTATATGATTTTGCTTCGACAGGCTGGCTGCAGGTCGAACTGTAGAAAAGACCGCCAGGCGGCATCTTTGGCAGTCTATGGTGTCAATGTAATCATCAACGGCTCTGCTCTTACATGAGACGCTCAATGCTACTATGGCTGTATATATGATCAGAACCTCGCTGCCTTTGGACGGTGTAGAGTATGTGCTCGCCGGTTGGGATGCTGTGGCATCTTGAGAATCTAATAGAAAAGCAAGTCGTTTATCAGGCCAAACTCCGAGATTATCCTTTGCCATTGAACAGTCACAATTTCTGTTTCCTGGCACCCGAAAGCGATCGCATTATTCGCCGAGAATATTAAGTCTTCGGTAAAAACAAAAAACGAGGTTCAGCACGCAAAATAGGATCTGCATCAGGGCAAGTCCGTCACGACCAGGCCGGCAAAAACGTGCAGCATGGCCCTTCAAAGTGGGAGTAAAGACAGCAGCGAAGTATAGTAGTTCATGGGGTAATACGGTCAAATATTGAACGCCCATGTATGTGGTACGGGGCATCTTGGTTCCCGTGTGAGCGGAACTATTACATGATTACAGAATATTAAAGATGCAAGTTCAGTAAGCCGCACATATCACTCTGGGATCCGTAGACAAGAGTTTGATCTCTAGTTAATCAACCTGAAGTAAATAAGCTCCGGTAGCTACCCGGGGGCAACTTAGTCAGCGCTGTGAGCTAAATACCCCCTCCTCACGGAGGGGGCAAAAAAAGGGGGGTTACAGTAAGAAAAGGGGGGTTACACCTAGTCCCCGCCCTGTCCTACTTTTTATTACATTCTTACTAAAAATAAGTAATTATTTAGATATATTATTAATAAATATTAACAGTAACTAAACTACCTACCCTACTTTAACCCTTTAATATACTTTACTAATATAATAAGAATATAACTACTGCTAAAAAGGCTACTAAAGTAATATTTACTACCTAGTAATAGGCTAGCTAATTTAACTAGCCTAGCAAAGAGCTGTCTACTGTACCCTTTATCTACTAACTTGCCTAGTAGTATAATATATCTAATACTTTTATTTACTAGTATCTCTAGGCTCTTTAGGCTAGCTGTAACCTTTGCGCTAGCCTAGATAAGGGCAGCTAGCCCTAGTCACTTACAGAGGCCAAAGATATAGCTCTTAGCGTATTTATTATATAGCTCTATAAGTCTAGCTTTCTAGCCCTACTGTTATAGGTTAAAGAAATAGCTAACTACCTCTGTAGTATCTAGGGCTAGCTGCCTATCTCTAAGCACTTTGTTTAGAGCTAGCTTACTAACTATCTAAAGCTCTAGAAGAAGGGCACTATTAAGCTAGTTAAGTTATACTAAAAGGGGGCTAAGTTAGACCTAGCTCTAGTAGAGGACTTCTTTACCTAGTACTAGGCTACCCTCTGCAACTATAATATTAGCCTATCTAAGATATAGAACACTAATAAATCTAGCTACTAGATTAGTTACCTTAGCAGCTAGCTTTATATAATTATCCTTAAGTAGCTACTAAAATATAACTACCTACCTAAAGTTATAGATCTAGCTAATTAAGAGTTATATACATTAGTTAGGTATAGTAATATAACTAGTAATATTATCCTAGTATATATAATCTTTAAAATATAGCTAGTTACTACTTAAGTAGATTATTAGGTCTAAGAAGGTGTCTACTTTATATATTTACTAACTAGCTTCTTTAACTAAGAGGTTATAATAAATTATATATAGCACTTTAATATAGAGTTATACATAAGGTTAATAAAGTATTACTAAATAGGCTACTCCTTTAAGAACTATTTTAGTGTTAATATATATAGTTATAATACCTATAATTTATATCTACCTAATAGTTAACTAAGTAGACAAAAAGTAAAGTATTATAACTATTAAAATACTATAGAAAAGTTAAAGCAGCTATATTACCTTCTCCTCCTTAATAAATTTATAAGCTATATAAGTCTAAAGCTTATAGAATATTATATTAACTTTAATATTATTATTACCTTTTTTTTACCTTATATAATACACTTCCTTTAGCTAATAGATATAGAAGTCTTTTAACACTTTAAGAAGGCCTATTAACAAGTACTCTATAACTATATACAGGAAGGTAACCTTATATTTACAAAGGGTAACTTTATTACTACCCTAAATACTATAGTTAAAGAGGCCTTTATAGCTACCTATATTATAAAGAGCTTTAAGAAGGCAAGTATATAGCCTATATATAATAATATTATACTAGCCTAGCTAGTAAAAAGGATATAATAAAGCAACAAAGATATACTATTACACCTTATATATTTTTTACTATATAATAACTACTTTAATAAGGCTATTCTTATTACTAACTATATAGAGGAGAAATATAGTAGTATATAAAGTAGTCCTTTAAGGAGAAGATTTAAAATAATAAAGTAAGTAATTTATAAAGGATCTTTTACCTATAAGTACTAGTAGTAATATATTAAGGACTAAAATACTAGACTAGTAATATAACAACAGAAGAGCTAGTACTAGTAAGCTATTAAACTATAATACTCCTTTATAACTAGTGTTACTATTATAGATATAAAGGAGGCATATAATAAGCAAGTTATAGAGGCTATATAAGTAAATATATAGTACTAATAAGTAGTAATAAAAAGGATAGCCTATAAGCAAAAAAAAGAGGTCTAGTAGTAATATAGTGCTTTAAAGTATTAATAAGTAGATAGACAAATAAAGCAACTAACCTTTAAATAGTAGCTTATCTATACTAGAAAAGATTAACTATATATCCTATTTAACCCTTTAGATCTACAGTAGTATAACTTAAATAATACTATATATAAGGAAAAATTCATAATAGATCTTAATCTAACCCCTCTACTACAGTATATACTTAACCACTTTAAGTATACAGTAAGACCTCTTAGTTAAGGTAATATTAACTAAGCATTAGCTAATACAGCTGCAGAGGCAGCAGGGCTATACTTTAACCCTAAGATCTTTATAGACATTAATAACCTTATTAACAAGGACATTAATTTAGTTATATTAAGTAAAGAATTAGTTAGTATACCTAAGAGTAATAATAATAATAATAGTTATATATTATTACTATTACTACTAATAACACTAATAGCTAGCCCTTTAATATTATAAGGTCCTTTATAATATAAGTTATAATATTATACTCTAAAGGATAAAATAAATAGTTAGAGGGCAATAAGGGTTATACTACAAAATATCCTATATATACCCCTATTAACATAAAAAAAGGAGTAGCAATATATAGTAGATAATAATAAAAGTAATACCTATATTATAGTAGTAATATAAATTTATAGTTATTATAAGAAAAGAGAAAAAAAGGTACTACTATAAAGCCCTTAATTAGGGCTATTAATTAGTACTACTTTTATTATTATACGACGTTATAGTGGTTATTGCTTTAAGAAATAAAAAGTTGACTATACTATATAACGTACGTAAAAGTGAGGGTATTCGTGATGTAGGTGCAACCCCCCTTTTCTCACTGCAACCCCCCTTTTTTCGCCCCCTCCGTGAGGAGGGGGTGTTTAGCTTTGACGAAGGCTGACTAACACCCCCGGGTATACAGGACACGGTTTCGTCACTTCCTTCTAATGTCTGTGACGATGATACGTTCATGTATTTATTTAACCCACAGCCATCGACACAAGAGAAGCGCCGTGAGTTCGCTTCGCGGCGTCATGCGAACGCTTATTTCTAGGATGTTTTCAGAAATTTTATTATTGGTTCATTCCACCGTAGTCTTGATGTGCCGAATAAAGTGAGTTTCGGCCGCCGGCATGTACCGATATCATTAAGAGGAGCTGCAATCCAATTGACCCCTCATGGATGTTGCATCAAGATGCACATCACAGCCATTCTGGGTTAAGTATGCCGTCCTCTTACAGCCTGCCGATGCGGGGTAACAAACCAACGGCTAACCTCGGCATTTCCTTATTATTCCCCGTAGTAACCTTGGCTGAGACAAAGTTATCTCAGTTGTCAACAAAAGGGCTTTTTAATCCCTGAAACTGTTGCAGAAAAGTGTTAAGCAACTGCGGCTTTCTTCGTTTTCAAGAGGAGTGTTGCGTGACATAATTTCATTGCCCCTAGTGCATCATTGCTCAAGCCCATAATGGCCTCAGCGGCGCAGCAGTTCGAGCACCCTATCATCGGAACAGTAAAGGGAATTGCCTCGGACGGTGTTATCCAATTCTTGGGCGTTAAATACGCAAGCCTAGACCACTGGTTCGACAATGCCAAGCTTATTCAATACGATGGCAATGGTTTGAATGCAACACGTCACGGGTAAGGCAATCCTCTCTCATTTGGCACTATCCATCTTATGACAAGCTAAAGCTATCACTAGCCCGCAAGTCGTCTCAGATCCTGAGGGGGTCAACCGGGAACACCTGATCATCCAGAAAGCGATCCCAGTGACCGAGTTCCCTGGGCTATCAAGCACCGAATGTCTCAATTTGAACCTCACAGTGCCCCTTGAGGCCAAACACTCCCAACCGTTACCCGTGCTGGTCTTTATCCATGGCGGAGGGTTCGCTACTGGCTCGAATTGGTGGCCACAATATGACATGAAGCGTTTAGTCCAACTGGCAAGCGAACGGGAAAAGCCCATAATTGCCGCTGCCATCAGGTACAGCGGATACCACAGCCCATAACAAGGGCGGTAGTTGGCTAATTGGGTCTTTCACAGCTATCGCGTGGGTGCGCCTGGGTTTCTTACCTCCGAGGAGCTCCAAAAGGAAGGGTTCAAGAGTAACCACGGCCACCATGACCAGAGAATTGCTCTTAAATGGATCAAAGAGTATATTGCTGGCTTCGGTGGCGATCCTCAGCAGGTAACGGTGGCCGGTGAAAGTGCTGGTGGCAGTGAGTCTTTTATCAAAAAAGTCGAAAGGCCAGCTGGTCGCAGTCACATCCTCTAACCAAACCAGGCTCGACGACTCGGTTACTCTACTCGAACGAGACACTGGCGACCCAAATCATCGTTTTGGGGGGCTGCCCTCCAAATCTTGCGCCGCTGGGCGCGGCAGTTGCTGAGCAATCCTATCATGCCGTGATCAACGCTTTCGGACTCGAAGACCTGCCATCGAGTGAACGCATCAAGGCATTGTCTGAGGTGTCCCCAAAGGACCTCCTTGCGAAGCTTGGAGGGGCCGGGCCGTTTCTACCTGTCTTGGACGGAGATACGGTGCCCTTTACACCGACTTTCGAAACGTCCAGAGCGAAAAAGATGATTCCCAGCGGGACGTCTTGCCGAGCCATGATGATCGGCTACGCGCCGTTAGATGTACGCTCTGCCTCCCTCATCGGTAGTCGCTTGGACTTTTGGCTAAGCTTTTGACAAAATAGGCGAGCATTTTCGGCTTCGTGGGTCTCCTGCGCAAGAAAGAACGCATTGCCACCAAGTTCATCGAGTCCATCAGCTCGTCACTATCGCAACACCCCGATGCGACAACGCGGATTCTGCACGCCTACGAGATCAGCGAGGCTGCGGGCGACGACGAATCCCTCATCCGTATCCTGCAATTCGCCTCGGATCTTGTTTTTCGCGCCTCGGCAGAGTTGTATGCGAAGAGCTTCCACGGCGACTCCTACTTGTTGGAATTTGCGGAGCGCAACCCTTGGGATGGTGTGTTCAAAGGCCACAGTACCCACGTGCTTGACGTGGCATTCCTCTTCCAAAACTACAACGAGCACCTCGGCGAAGAGCAGAGGCAAACTGCCGAAGCATTTGCCGCTGATGTGATAGACTTTGTTCATGGTGAGGCTCCTTGGAGGCGGCTCCAAGATACCGCCGGGCGCATGATCTATGAACATGGGACGAGAACTTACAGGGAAGACGGGGCCGGCTCCGGCAAATATGACCATGTTCTTAGCCTGGGCGAAGAGATTGGTCTGGATTCTCTACTAAAAGCTTGGGAGACGTTTCTGTTCTCTCCATGAGACGCTGTTTTCCGTGCCGAAGCTAGGCATATGGGTCTCAGAGCACCAGTCCAATGTCACAAAATGATGACCAGTGGAGTGAGGAAGATTGGTTTTGAGCTTATTGGATGGAAAAGAAATGAAGAGGGATAGGGCGACATTAGCTGTCTGTTCGGCTCCTTTGCTTGTTCAGCATTGATCACTGAGACCACCCTAATACAAACGGTCAAGTGAGTTGTTGAACCTCAAATCCGGGGGCATTCCCATTTCATCAAGCCAGCCCCAGAGTGAAATTGCATTGCTCAACAAGGCGATTCCTCAATACTGCACGGTTGCTGGATCTATTTTTGTTAATTATTAAGAGAACATGGGAGATGAACCTGACTGGAAATAGGTGTACACTACGTGTGTGCGGGGTCGATGGCAGAACCCAGCGCGAAGGATGCATTGCTCATTTGTATTCTCCACTTTGCAACTGCGCCTTTCGTCCGGTCTGTGACGCTTTTCAGACTTCAAGGCTTGAGCGGCCAGCGCGAACATAATTCGGAAGCTTATCGGCACCTGTGTGAGACCAGGATGAAGGCGGGCCCTGTACTTGCCAGTGAGTCGCTGTGCTCGACGCTGCTTGGCGTTGAGCTTGAGCGCGTTGTCCAGTTCCGAGGGATTCCATACGGCGAGATCCCATCACGATTCGCAGAACCCCGGCCGAAAAGCGCTTTGCCGCGGGAAGTGGATTGTACTAGCTTCGGGTACGAGTTTTGCTTTTCAGTGCCGTGTGCCGTATCGCATCGTCAGAGACTGACTTGCTTTTCACGATGTTGTAGACCTCGGTGCCCGCAAGTCGCCATTGACGTTGGCCATCTCTTGCGAATCCCCAGTCAACACAAGCTGCCGCCCGAGCCCGAGGATGAGTTCAGATGTCTCAACTTAGACGTGATGACACCTAGATCATGTTTATCGTCAAAGCGCGAACGACTGCCGGTTTTCATCTGGATTCATGGCATGTACACCAGATGACGAAGGGCACCGCTTGTATCAACACTGACACATCTCAGGCGGGTCACAAGCAGTGACCTTCGGGAGCGCCGCTTCTGGCGTGTGTGGTATGATTTTTTAATCTTACTCCCCCTTCCCGCTTTGTCCCTCGACTTTATGTGGGAAATGGCGCGCACATTGGCACAGTGATTGACTAGAGATTCCTTAGATGGGACGCAAGTTGTAGAGGATTCCATCAGTCAGGGGAAACCGATTATCGTTGTGACAGTTCAGTATAGGCTGAACATATTTGCGTTTGGGGACGAGGCTAGTTCGAAGAATCTAGCCCTGAAAGATCAAGCCTTGGCTCTGAATTGGGTTCAGAAACACATAGCTGATTTCGGAGGCGATCCGGTACTGCGTCATGGATCACTCCTGTCAAAAGACTTCACTGACGTTTCTTCATAGGATAAAATTTCTCTTGCAGGGGAAAGCGCCGGAGCGGTGTATTGCCATGCACACCTGGTAACTGGTGCCCCCGTCAGAGGCGTCATTCTCTGCTCCGGCTCTCTGTATCTGTCTCCACCGCAGTCAGAAGAGAAGGCTTCCGTTTTGCGTCAAACTTTACGAAAACACCTTCAAGGTGCAGGCGGTTTTGAGCTTGACGACGCTCCCGTGGATAAATTGGTCGAGGCCCTAGAGTTGTCCGGGATAAGTCAACCCACCCACTTTTCGGCACCCCCCACATTTCGGCATGCCAAAAATGAAGCCATTATAACTAACACTACTTTATTTAATTAACTATTAACAACCTCTTAATGCTACGATAATACAGCTTTTAGCCTCACTAGGTAATTTAGATGCACTAGATTTATCTATATTACTTTTAACTTTACTAGCCTCCTGCTGTAATTGCTGTACCTCTTTAATTATTATAAACTTTATGTTAGGATCTATATAAATAGCCTTCTGTTTCCTAGGTATACTGTTAGTAACTTAGGCTTCTAGAAGGCTGATTTTTTACTAGGCAGTAGCTAGTATATAGGACTATTCTTAGAAGCCTTTTTTAACTTTTCTAAATAGTTAGTGTTGTATAGTAATGCTTTATTTTAGCTAGCTAAAGAGCTATAGTTAGTCTCTAAGGTCCTTTATTTTCTTTAGTGTAGACTACTTTACTGTAGATAAGGCTAATGCCTAGCCCTCTATATTATAAGTATCTTAGGCTATATAGGTATCTTTAGTAGCTGCTTTAAGTAGTGTTAATAGTGTTATTATTAATAATATTACCTTTTAGACTAGTAGCCTATTTATAAGTGGCTTTATAGTACTAATAGGCTATAACCTAGTGTATTTCTAGCTACTCTTAATATTACTAATAGTTAGACTAGCTAGGTAAGCCTTTTAATAGTAGGAAAAGAAGTTCCTTTTGCCTATAATAGTAGAGTTAATTTACTAACTAAGATATCTAAGCTTCTTCTAATATACTGCCTTAATAAGGCTAAAGACTAACTAGTTAAGTAGCTAGAGAATATAAGAGGTATATAGTAGTAAGAATAAGAGATAAATATTATTAGTATAGTATAACTATATAAAATCTATTATTATATAGTTCCTATGCTTATCTAGGATAAGAAGTCTAGCCTAGTTAGGCTAAGAGGGCTTAGTCTAAAGAAAAAAGACTCTCTATAGCTATTTAATAGTAGTAATATTAGTAGTCTATTTATTCTCTATTACTATAAACTCCTATTTATTATATAGGCCTAGATCTAGAGGGAACTACTACTACTAGACTATTTTATTTTTATATATAACTAAAGGATAAATAGTAATACCCTTAGTAAATATATACTTAATAATAAATACCTAGGCTTATAATCTAGGCTGTTTTTTTTTTACTACTGTTAGCATATAGGTGATATAGCTAGAGGCAGTAGGTTATATAATACACTACCTACTAGCAGAATCCCTTACCCTTGCCTATACACAAGGGTACTACTACACTTATGCTCCTACTTTACCTTGTTAACTAGTTAACTATTAATAACTATAAATTTAACTACCTTTTCTTAACCTTTATAATATTATAAGATACAAGATCTTATTAATTAGCTAGTAAAAACTAACATTAATTAATAGTTAATTATTACTAATAACTAGTAATTAACAAGGCTTACTATCACAGAAGTTTACTTAGCCTACTATAACCTAGTAGACTACTAACTAAGTTAAGTATTATTAAGGCTACTTTACCTCTACAAGAAACACTACAGTGTCTATTACGCTATTAGAACCTCTTTAACAAGCAAGAATCTCTTCTACGCCAACCACAGCGCCATTAAGAAAAAACGCTTAAGTAGTAATAATTACTACCTTATTTAACTTTCCCCTTTATCTTTATATCTACCCCTTTAGAAAACTATCTCTATTTACCTTATACACACAAAACCAACCTAGCACTATCTAGACTTATAAGTGTAAGTCACATTAAGAAGAAACTTACTACTTAATCACTACTACAAAAGTTATACAGTAATTACTACTAATTAACCTTAATAACTAACCTTATAATAAGTTAACCTAGTAGTACCTTGCACCCTAAGGTACCTACCTTTATAGTAAAATATATTAACTATAAGAAGTATAGCTAAGAAATCCTTCTTAATAAGCAAGACCCTTCTACTATTTACTTCTACCTTGCCTATTATATAGCTAAATAGGCTAAACATGCCCTTATAGGTTATAAGCTCTAGAGGGACTTTTAATATTACTTTAATAAATAAGACAAAGCCCTCTTTAGCGCTACTAGCAAAACACTACTATTAATTTTTTATAACTTCCTTCTTAATTAAGGCATCTATATACCTAAAGACTATTAATAAATTACCCTATACCTTGTTACTGTTGTTAATAATAACAAGTTTTATATTTAGACAGATAAAGAAGTTAAGAAGGTACAGTATAAGTTAGTAATATTTAATAGGCTTATTAAAATATATAATAGCTTCCTAAATAATATCTAATATAGTTATATTAGCCTAGAGTAGTATAAGTAAAAACAATAATAGTAGCCTATTACCTATATAACTAAATAAAGCCTAGTAATATTTATAAACCTTAAGTAATAACTAGTAATAATATAGGCCTAACTTAATAAACAAGTATAGAAGTTATAGTAGTAAAAGCAGTAAACCTTAGTATTACTACAGTAGACTTAATCTATATAAGATTTACTACTTCCCTTATATAATATAACACAGGGACTATCTTAATAAGGTAATAGTCTATTATTCTTCCCTACCTATTATTAATTACAGTAGGAACCCTTTACTTGCTTACACACTAATCCTATAGAACCCTAAGGAACAGGATAGCTACTACTAATTAAAAGTAATACTATTAGTAACTATCCTTCTCCTTAGTAATTAAGCACCTTAACTAAGATTATTACTAATAAATCTAAGTATACTAGCAAGATATATAATATACTTAACGTTAAGTTAAACTTATTCTATAATAACTATAGTAAAATTAGTATTAAGAGACACTAAATAGTATTAGCTTTCTTGTTAATACTTAAAGGTAAGGCTTTTACCTTTTATTTTACCTAAATTAGTAGTAAAAATATCTAAGACCTTACTACTATAGTTACCTAAATAAAAGCTTACTTTAAGAGCCCTAAGGCTATTTAGATATACTTTACTAAGTAGTAAAATACTACCTTTTACTACATTGTATATAATAACCCTAAAAAAAGTAAGCTTAAAGTACTTAAGAAGCTTATTAATAAACTTACTTTTATTTAATAAGCGCTACCTAATAGCTACTATAATAATAAAGTCCTTTAATCCTAGCTGTTAAATACTTACTCTAGAGTTTATAAGTGTAAATTATACCTATTTAATCTAGTGCCTATATTAGAAGAAGTCTATAACTAACTGCAGTTATTAGTAAGTACTATAATAAAATATAATAATAAGGTTAGCTAGTACTAGGTAGACCTTAATAATTAATACTAGGTTAACTATACTTACTATAGCTAAGGGCACAACTAGTAGTTTAGTAATAACTATAGTAATAGTAACTATTATAGTAATAACAACAGCAACTATAATACTAAGAAGTACTACGTCTACTATAAGCCTAGTTACTAGTTAATAAAACACACTACTAATAAGTAACATAAGGTATATTAATAATTTAAAAATAACCACTAGGTAAAAGACTCTTTACTAACTATATATTAAACCTTTTTTACTAGCTATAAAGGTAGTTACCTATAAGAAAAAGAAGGTAATAAAGATAATAAAGACCTTAGTTACTACCTTTAAGGTAACTATACTCTTAAAAGTAGTAAAGATAAACTAGAAGGTAATACCTTTTATACCTCTACTATATTCTTTAGTAGTGCTACCTTTAGTAGCAATAAGCTTACCTTTAGCCTAGCTAACTAAGCTATCTATTACTAGTTAATAAAGGATAACCTTAGTATAGTATTATTAGATCTAGCTACCTCTTTTATATTAGATTATTACTTATTAGGCACCTTTTAAGGTATTTTACCTAATATAGGCGTAGTAACCTTCTCTACTGCTAGTCACCTATAAGTAACTACGTTATAATAGATCTAACTATTAGTAACTATTAACACTACTATTACTAGCTAAGTAAAGATCTAGTTTAGTAGTAGTAACACTATTTACTTAAAGGGCACTATTATAGTTAGTATACTATTTAGGCCTATTACCTTTTATATAATACTTATAAATACACCCTTCTTACTTTACCTAGTAAATATAGATTAACTGCTTATTTACTTTAATAACCTTATAAATACTCTTTAATAAAGTAACATTATAGTACTAGTTATATAAAAATAGGGGCATCTATAGATGCTCCTTGGCCTACCTAAACATAGCCTTACTAGTTACTACTTAACTAACGTAGAGTTATAATAACTTCACTAACAATTTAGGCACTTATTAGTCTACTGTCTTTATAAGGTCCTTTATAAGGCTAGTTATAAGGTTAAGGTTAAGGCTATTAAGCACTTAACTAAATACTACTATTACTACTAGCTCTATAGGAAGGCACCTTTATAATTTAAATTTACCCTATATAACAACTGCTCTTTTAACTATAAGGTTATTATTAATATTATATACCTTAAAGGTAACTAACTAGTTCTTTATATCATTAATACTATAACTACCTTTAATATAGTATACTTTCTTTATAATATTTCTATAAAGACTACATAGGAGGCACTTTATTACTGCTAGATTAATGTCTACTAAGGACCTTTAGACTAGATTATTACTAATATAGGCAAGAACTTTACTGCAACTAAATTTTTATATAAAGCCTATATAATAGGCGTTAAAGTCAAGATTATCCCTATTAAGGCACACTATAGTATTAAAAAGGTTAAATAATACTACACAGTGCTTTAATAGGCCTATAAAATCATACGTAAAGAGTACCTAACTACTAACTAAGAATCTATCCTTTAGAGTATAGTCAAGGCAGTTAATAACACTATAGGCCCTAACAGCCTTATACTAACCCTCTTAGTATTTAGTGCTTACCCCTATATAACTACTAACTTTGCCCCTTTACTTAACATTATCTAATAGGCAGCTATTATCTAGAAGGCTACTAATAACCTCTATAAGAGCTATATAACGCACTAAGTTTATAAGGCACTTAAGGTACATAATAGCCTAAATACCTCTACTATTAAAGACCTACTATTAGGTAGTAAAGTACAAGTATAGCGTAAAAAAGGTAAATAGTCTAGCCTATACTGCCTACTATCTATTAATAGTAAAGATTATACTATTAATATTAATAGCCTATATAACTTCTATTCTACCTTAGTTAAACCTTACTATACTAAAAAGAAAGTAAATAAGCCTACTAACGTAAATCCTTAACCTAACTAACCTATAGATACTAACTACACTAGTAAACACATAGAGGATACTGTTGGTTTTCACTAGCTAATTAATAGGATCCTATATCTTATAATATTACAAAGGTTAGGAAAAGGTAGTTAAATTTATAGTTATTAATAGTTAACTAGTTAACAAGGTAAAGTAGGAGCATAAGTGTAGTAGCACCCTTGTGTATAGGCAAGGGTAAAGGATTCTGCTAGTAGGCAGTGTATCACATGACCTACCGCCTCTAGCTACATCACCTATATACTAACACTAGCAACTTTCTTATATAGTAAAAGTCACTAGCGCTCCTATTCCTCCTAAAAAGCCTAAAAACGTAATAAAAACAAGAAGAGCAAAAGTATTACACTTTTTGTAGTCATATGCCACCACAAATTCATTTATCCGTTTACCTAGCAGAGGCAGGCTTACACTATCTTGTTTAGGTGCATTTCTCTTTAGCTATAGCTATTAGAGGCGTATACCTACGTTAGATAGATTTAACTACTATTAATCTACATAGTTTATATAACCTATTTTCTCCTCTAAGTGTCTATTATCCTGTATCCTATTATTCCTATTATTTCCTGTTATATTTATATAACTTATCCCTTTATCTATATCTTTGCCTTATTATAAAAGATAAGACTCTTAAGTGCTTAGTTTAGTAAGGACTTTATAAACCTATTAGCAGGGTTATTATTACTATAGATCTATTATACCTTAAAGAGCTTATATTGCTTATATAATTATTATAGTACTATAATGTTAATTATTAAGCACTTCTTGCAAGTAGTACCTAACTTCACTAGGCACTTATATAGTAAGTATAAGTTAGTGTAAGCAATAGTAAGGATTAATAGGTTACTAAGCTTGTTTACTACTATTACAATAGTTATAAAGAGAGCGTACACTATATTAACGCCTACAACTATACCATAGACTTCTAACACAAGAACACTTTACGTTACTTATTTAGATTTAGTTAATAAGAAATAGAGGACATTACTACAGAAGGTAAACTTACCTTACTAGTTATTAACCTCTTTATTAGTAAAGAGGATAATAAATCCTAACTATAAAGTTAAGTTATAATTATTAGCAAAAGATTTATTAATAAACACAAAGAGCTTTACGTTAAGTAGGTTAAAGGGAACAAAGGTAAGGCCATAGTTAAGCGTATTTATCTACCACTAGATTCTTTAGTTAAGTCATTAAATAGCTTTACTGTCTAGCTCCTTATGCTAAGCCGCAGTAGACAGGTCAAAGCACGCTTTAGGCTAGTAAATAGAAGTAATATATACGCCTTAAGCGCACTACTAGACATAGTCTTACTAGGCTATAGGTAATTTCTTGTCAATAAGTCTTAGCTTTACGCCCTAGCCCTTCTAGCAAAGTGTAATAAAGGTATCTTTAGCTAAAGTTAACAAGATAATTCCTCTATTAAATACTAAAGGTTTATTCTCTATAAGCAAAATTTTCTCTTTTACAAGGAGCTTTACCTTAGTAAGCTTATTATCCTTGCAGTTAGAGAAATTAACGCTAGTTAGGCTAATTATATTATCTATTTATATCCTAATTATTATAAAGTTAGGGTTTTTTATAAATAAAAGGAGTAGGCATAGGTTATATAAAGTAGTAACTATATTAAGCTTTTTACAGTAGTAGTAGTTATAGGTTGCCTACTAATAGGTACCTACTTTAGCAAGGCTATATAATAGCTTTACTACCTTTATAATAGTACCTTAAGGGTAGTAATTATAGATTTAAAGGGGAAGTTACATATAGATAGTATAGTTAAGTTATAAAGTTAACTATATATAGGCCTACATTATATCTTATAGCTATATTACCTTACTGTTAGCTATAAAGGAAAAGGCAAGCGCAAGAATTACACACTAGCTAGCTCTCTAAATTATAGGTAACTAAACCAGCAAGGTTTTTTTACTATTATTACTATAACCTTATACTATAAGTTATAATTTCTTATATAGCTTATTATTTTTACCTTTAACTTTATTAATAAGGCAAAATTTAAAGACATAGCCCTAGTAAATAAAAGGATTATATATAATAATCTTAAATATACTACAGTTAATAAGGCCTTAGATCTTACTCTTGCCTAACTATTTAAAAGGCTTACTAGGTGTAGTAATAACGCCTTAGTCACATAGTTGTTACACAAGTGCTAGGTCTACTTCCTCTTTAGCTAAGAGGAAGGCGCTAGAGGGTTTATCTATTTCCTACAGTAGCACATTAACTAAGGTCTTACGCAGTTGCCTATAGGTACACCATAGAGGAGGAGAAGTTACTATTTAGACAGGTTTTCTTGTTCTTGTAGCAACAACAATAGTATCCTCTACGCGTTCACCAGCGTAGTCAGCATCCATAGGTTAGTCAGGTTAAGGATTTACATTAGTAGGCTTATCTACTTCCTTCTCAGCGTAGTAGGGTTTAACTAAGGTAAAACAGAAGTTACGTAGGCCATTAATATTAATAGTGTAATCCTTGCTATTAATAGATAGTAGGCAGTATAGGCCAAACCATCCGCCCTTCTCGCGCCATACTTGTACCTCACTGCCCAACGGCAGGTCCTTAACAGCAGAGGTATCTAGGCCATTATATACCTTAAGTGCCTTATAAACTTAGCGTATTACACAGCTCTTATAGAGGTCATCAGTAGCCTTCTAGATAGCAGCTACCTATTAGATAATATTAAGTAAAAGGGTAAAGTCAGTAGTTATACAGGGGTAAGCGCCAAATACCAAGAGGGTCAGCACAAGGCCATCAGGGCCTACAGTGTTATTAACTGCCTTAACTACGCTCTAAAGGATAGATTCTCAGTTAGCAGTTAGGCACTCCTTGCGTATGATTTTGTAGGCCTATCAGAGCACCACGTGGTATCGTTCAACCTTTCTAATGCTATAGTACACCTCAATAGGGACAATCTTAACTTCAACGCCCATTACGCAGGCTTTACATAAAAATTCAGTTACAGTAAAGTTCCTGCCTACGTCAGCGACAATCCAGTCTAGAGGTCCTTAGTAGACGTCAATCCAGCAGCAACAAAGTGCCTCCCACATAGTCTTCACAGAAATATCACAAAGAAAGCACACCACATTAAAGGCAGTTACAGTATTAACAACATAAAGAACTAGTTAGTTACCTTTAAGGTACATAACGTTAACAATAACCTCATAGTTAAAAGAGCAGTCATTACACAGGGTGAATTTAAATTATAAAGGTGCCTTCCTATAGAGCTAGTAGTAATAGCAGTATTTAGTCAAGTGCTTAATAGCCTTAACCTCAACCTTATAACCAGCCTTATAAAGGACCTTATAAAGACAGTAGACTAATAGGTGCCTAAATTATTAGTAAAGTTATTACAACTCCACATTAGTCAAGTAGCAACTAGCAAGGCTACATTCAGGTAGGCCAAGGAGCATCCACAGATGCCCCTATTTTTATATAACTAGTACTATAACGTTGCCTTATTAAAGGGTATTCATAAGGTTATTAAAGCAAATAAGCAGTTAATCTATATCTACTAGGCAGAGCAAAAAGGATATATTTATAGGCATTACATAAAAGGTAATAGGCTTAAATAGTATACTAACTATAACAGTGCCCTTTAAGTAAATAGTGTTACCACTACCAAACCAGATCTTCACTTAGCTAGCAGTAGTAGTGTTAATAGTTACCAACAGTTAGATCTATTACAACACAGTTACTTATAGGTAACCAGCAGTAGAGAAGGTCACTACGCCTATATTAGGCAAGATGCCTTAAAAGGTGCCTAATAAGTAACAATCTAACACAAAAGAGGTAGCCAGATCCAATAATACTACACCAGGGTCATCCTTTATTAACTAGTAATAGACAGCTCAGTCAGCTAGGCTAAAAGCAAGCTTATTACTACTAAAGGTAGCACTACTAAAGAATATAGTAGAGGTATAAAAGGTATTACCTTCTAGTTTATCTTCACCGCTTTTAAGAGCATAGTTACCTTAAAGGTAGTAACTAAGGTCCTTATTATCTTTATTACCTTCTTCTTCCTATAGGTAACTACCTTTATAGCTAGCAAGAAAGGTTTAATACACAGTTAGCAAAAAGTCTTTCACCTAGCAGTTGTTTTTAAATTATTAATATACCTCATGTTGCTCATTAGTAGTGTATTTTATTGACTAGCAACCAGGCTTACAGTAGACATAGCACTTCTTAGCATTACAGTTACTATTATTATTACCACAATAGTTGCCATTACCACAGTTGTTACTAAACCACTAGTTGCGCCCTTAGCCACAGTAAGTGCAGTCAACCCAGTATTAATCATTAAGGTCTACCTAGTACTAGCTAACCTTATTATTACGTTTCATTACAGTACTTACTAATAACCACAGTTAGTTATAGACTTCTTCTAATATAGGCGCTAAATTAAACAGGCATAATTTACACTTGCGAACTCTAGAGCAAGCATTCAACAGCTAAGATCAAAGGACTTTATTATTATAGTAGCTATTAGGCAGCGCTCATTAGATAAGAGTAAGTTTATCAACAAGCTTCTTAAGCACTTCAAGCTTACTCTTTTTAGAGTTATCATGTGCAACACAGTAAAAGGTAGTATCTTACCACTCAGTAAGGTACATCTAAATAGCCTTAGGGCTCTTAAAGTAAGCTCTTATTTAGGTAACTATAGTAGTAAAGTCTTAGATATTCCTACTACTAATTTAGGTAAAATAAAAGGTAAAAGCCTTACCTTTAAGCATTAACAAGAAAGCTAATACTATTTAGTGTCTCTTAATGCTAATTTTACTACAGTTATTATAGAATAAGTTTAACTTAACGTTAAGCACGTTATACATCTTACTAGTATACTTAGATTTATTAGTAATAATCTTAGTTAAGGTGCCTAATTACTAAGGAGAAGGATAGTTACTAATAGCGTTACTCTTAATTAGCAGTAGCCATCCTGTTCCTTAGGGTTCCACAGGATTAGTGTATAAGCAAGTAAAGGGTTCCTACTGTAATTAATAATAAGCAAGGAAGAATAATAGACCATTACCTTGTTAAGACAGTCCCTATGTCACATTATATAGGGGAAGCAGCAAATCTTGCATAGATCAAGTCTACTGTAGTAATACTAGGGTTTACTGCTCTTGCTACTATAACTTCTACACTTATTCATCAAGTTAGGCCTACATTATTACCAGTTGTCGCTCAAGGTTTATAAACATTACTAGGCTCTATTTAGTTACATAGGCAACAGGCTACTATCACTGTTTTTACTTACGCTACTCTAGGCTAATATAACCACGTTAAATATTATTCAGGAAGCCATCATATATTTCAATAAGCCTATTAAATATTACTAACTTATACTATACCTTCTTAACTTCTTCATCTATCTAAACACAAAACTTGTCATTATTAACAACAGTAACAAGGTATAAGGCAATTTATTAACAGTCTTTAGGTATATAGACGCCTTAATTAAGAAGGAAGTCACAAAAAATCAATAGTAGTGTTTTACCAGCAGCGCCAAAGAGGGCTTTATCCTATCCATCAAAGTGACATTAAAAGTCCCTCTAGAGCTTACAACCTATAAGGGCACATTTAGCCTATTTAGCTATATAATAGGCAAAGTAGAAGTAAATAGTAAAAAGGTCTTACTTATTAAGAAGGATTTCTTAGCTATACTTCTTATAGTTAATATATCTTACTATAGAGGCAGGCACCTTAGGGTGCAAAGTACTACTAAGTTAACTTATTATAAGGTTAGTTATTAAGGTTAATTAGTAGTAATTACTGCACAACTTTCACAGCAGTAATCAAGTAGTAAGTTTCTTCTTAATATAACTTACACTTATAAGTCTAGACAGTACTAGGTTAGTTTTACGTATATAAGGTAAATAAAGATAGTTTTCCAAAGAGGTAGATATAAAAATAAAGGGGAAAGTCAAATAAGGTAGTAATTATTACCACTTAAGTGTCTCTTCTTAATAGCGCTATAGTTAGCGCAGAAGAGATTCTTGCTTATTAAAGAGGTTCTAATAGCGTAATAGACGCCATAGTGTTTCTTATAGAGGTAAAGTGGCCTCAATAATACTTAACTTAGTTAGTAGTCTACTAGGTTATAGTAGGCCAGGCAAACTCCTATAATAGTAAGCCTTATTAATTACTAGTTATCAGTAATAATTAACCATTAATCAATATTAGTTTTCACTAGCTAATTAATAAAATCCTGTATCTTATAATATTACAAAGGTTAAGAAAAGGTAGTTAAATTTATAGTTATTAATAGTTAACTAGTTAACAAGGTAAAGTAGGAGCACAAGTGTAGCAGCACCCTTGCGTATAGGCAAGGGTAGGGGATTCTGCCAGTAGGCGGTGTATTACGTAACCCACCGCCTCCGGCCGCATCACCCATATACCAACAGATACTATTATTATTACTACAAGAACAGGAAAACCTATCTAAATAGCAACCTTTTCTCCTTTGCAGTATACCTATAGGTAACTACACAAGACCCTAGTTAATATACTACTACAGAAAATAGATAAACCCTCTAGCGCCTTCCTCTTAGCTAAAGAGGAAGTAGACCTAGCACTTACATAATAACTATATAACTAAGGTATTATTACTACACCTAGTAAGCCCTTTAAACAGTTAGGCAAAAGCAAGATCTAAGGCCTTATTAACTATAGTGTATTTAAGATTATTATATATAATTCTTTTATTTACTAGGGCTACATCTTTAAATCTTACCTTATTAATAAAGTTAAAAGCAAAAATAATAAGCTATATAAGAAATTATAACTTATAGTATAAGGTTATAGTAATAATAGTAAAGAAACCTTACTAGTTTAGTTACCTATAATTTAGAAAGCTAGCTAGTATATAATTTTTATACTTACCTTTTCTCTTATAGCTAACAGTAAGGTAATATAGCTACAAGATATAACGTAGGCCTATACATAGTTAACTTTATAACTTAACTACACTATCTATATATAACTTCCCCTTTAAATCTATAATTACTACCCTTAAGGCACTATTATAAAGGTAGTAAAGCTATTATATAGCCTTACTAAAGTAAATACTTATTAGTAAGCAACCTATAACTACTACTACTATAAAAAGCTTAACATAGTTACTACTTTATATAACCTATACCTACTCCTTTTATCTATAAAAAACCCTAACTTTATAATAATTAAGATATAAATAGACAATATAATTAGCCTAACTAGCGTTAATTTCTCTAACTACAAGGATAATAAGCTTACTAAAGTAAAGCTCTTTACAAAAGAGAAAATTTTACTTATAAAGAATAAACCTTTAGTATTTAACAGAGGAATTATCTTATTAACTTTAGCTAAAGACACCTCTATTATACTTTACTAGAAGGGCTAAGGTATAAAGCTAAGACTTATTAATAAAAAATTACCTATAGCCTAGTAAGACTACGTCTAGTAGCGCACTTAAGGTATATATATTACTTTTATCTATTAGCCTAAAGTATACTTTAACCTATCTACTATAGCTTAGCATAAGAAGCTAGATAGTAAAGCTATTTAATAACTTAACTAAAGAATCTAGTAGTAAATAAACACACTTAACTATAGCTTTACCTTTATTCCCCTTAACCTACCTAATATAAAGCTCTTTATGTTTATTAATAGATCTTTTACTAATAATTATAACTTAACTTTATAGTTAGGATTTATTATTCTCTTTACTAATAAAGAAGTTAATAACTAGTAAAGTAAGTTTACTTTTTATAGTAATATCCTCTATTTCTTATTAACTAAATTTAAACAAGTAACATAAAGTGTTCTTATATTAAAAGTCTATAGTATAGTTATAGGCATTAATATAGTGTATACTCTCTCTATAACTATTATAATAGTAGTAAACAAGCTTAGTAACCTATTAATCTCTACTATTATTTACACTAACTTATACTTACTATATAAGTGCCTAGTAAAGTTAGGTACTATCTATAAGAAGCGCTTAATAATTAACATTATAGTACTATAATAATTATATAAGCAACGCAAGCTCTTTAAGGTATAATAGATCTATAGCAACAATAACCCTGCTAATAGGTTCATAAAGTCCTCACTAAACCAAGCACTTAAGAGTCTTATCTCTTATAATAAGGCAAAGATATAAATAAAGAGATAGGTTATATAAATATAATAAGAAACAATAAGAACAACAGGATACAGGATAATAGACACTTAGAGGAAGAAATAGGTTATATAAACTATATAAATTAATAGTAGTTAAATCTATCTAACGTAAGTATATACCTTTAATAGCTATAGCTAAAGAGAAATATACCTAAACAAGATAGTGTAAGCCTACCTTTACTAGGTAAATAGATAAATAAATTTATAGTAGTATATAACTATAAAAAGTGTAATACTTTTACTCTTCTTGTTTTTATTACATTTTTAGGCTTTTTAGGAGAAATAGAAGCGCTAGTAACTTTTACTACACAAGAAAGTTACTAGTGTTAGTATATAGGTAATATAGCCAGAGGCAGTAGGTCACATAATATACTGCCTACTAGCAGAATCCCCTACCCTTGCCTATACGCAAAGGTACTACTACACTTATACTCCTACTTTACCTTATTAACTAGTTAACTATTAATAACTACAAATTTAACTACCTTTTCTTAACCTTTATAATATCATAAGATACAGGATCCTATTAATTAGCCAGTAAAAACTAACAACTACCTTTATTAAAGCCTTACTTAGCACTAGCCTATTATTACCTTTGCCCTTAAGGATACTAGTCTTATTTATATTATATCTATTAGCTAGTTTAATAGCTTAAATATAAAGTATAGTAAGATATTTAAACTAGTCCTTAATAACCTTAGTAAATGCCCTATTAATATACTTTAAATTAATAAATTAACTTCTCTAGACCTTAATAGATAGGTTCTTTTAAATAAAGCTATCTATCTACCTTTTGCCTAGAGGTTAGGTATCCCCTATAGCTTAGAGAATATAATAGGTAAAGTCTTTTAGTTGTTGATAGGTTAGTAGGTGCCTAAGGTCTACCTAGGTAGTTACCTAACTGGCTAGGCTGGCCTCTTGGCTAGTTAAAAGCCTCTAGAGGTCTTTAAATGCTGCTTTCCTTGGTTAGGTACCTCTTAGTTGATACTGGAGGGTTGTTTGTGGGATGCTATAGATAGAAGCTGCCTAGATAACACTATGGCTGTTTTTAATAGCGTTAATTACTTAATTAATCTTATCTTTGGTATACTAAACTATTAGTATATAAAGAAGGTATCCTGAAAAAATAAAGTGATTTAATAAAGGTTGAAAAAAGTAGTAGTAGTTTGAAGTTATAGATATAGCTGTTAATGGGGTGGCTGGGCGGCATTTTTGGCATGCCGAAATGTGGGGGGTGCCGAAAAGTGGGTGGGTTGACTTACAGTCTTGGTTCTTGCAGACGGATTCCGCGCTTGCAAACTGGCAGGCCCAAGTAGGAGCAGCTGAAAGGTTGATGATAGGCGATGTACAAAACGAGGTCTGTGTCCTCCCTTTCCTTCCGAGCTGATAGACACATTGACTTTATTCTGAAGGCCGTAATCTGGCGAGAGGGTGTGTGGGCAATGGATAACGCCGCCGTTGTCGACGCGTTCAATCTAGCTGGCGAAGACCGGGATGCACTGAAAAGGGTGTACAACATCTATCCCGACAGACCCTCCTCTTCCAGAATTGGAGCCTTGGATTTCATTAACGACTATAAATTTCTCCTTCCAGCGGAGAACATTGCTGGGCTGTTCAAGGCTGCAGGCAAGCCGGCCTATCGTTACCTCGTTGATGAACCGAATCCTTGGCAGCCGTCAAACGGCGCTCATCATGCTGTCGACCTGCTTTTCCTTTTTGGGGGGTTCGATCTATGTTTTTTCCCCTCGGCAAAAAGGACTGGAGAACACATGCGCGAAGCGTTCATCGCGTTTATCCATGCCCAAGAACCGTGGAACCCTAGTTGCCACGCAGGGTTTGGGCCATACGGATCGTTTCAGGAGCTCGATAGTGCTGGCGTTGGGTGCCGAAGGCGAATGGAGGCGGCAGAGTTCCTGCGCAGTGTCCCGTCACAAGTCCTGGATCAGGTCTTCTTTGCTCTCGCTGCCGGCCGAATCAGCTTGTCAAACTGACCCGACTAGGGAAAACACACGTTTACCAATGCGAAAGAACGCCATGGTGTCTAGCCATGGTTGTGTAGCTCATTTTTCTGTGTCCATCAATGGCGGTAACGGTATACGTTTTGTCCCGCTAGCGGTTGCGCCAGGTTATTACGTATATCGTTCGGTTCCTGCATATTACAAAGTGATCGACCGTTAGGCAGACAAATCTGTGGGCCGTTGGGTGCCAAAATGAGAAAATTGACGCAGTCTCATCAGAGGTATCCCATATGTGGAGATATCGGCTGCTATGTCGCCAATGATGGGTGGTGTGGGTTTCACGGATGTTTGTGGAGGCCGAACCTGGTAAACGCGATCATCGATGTGGAAGCATGACGGCGTTTCCCCCAATCGTGGCACGGGGGAAACGGCGTTTGCAGCGTTTGCCCCAATAATGACATCCTCAACTTCCTGCTCAGTCAAAGCTCGGGCGAGTACGGATCAGTCAGTGCGTGTATGGTTTTCAGCCCTGAGGACATGACGAGCTGAACTGTCAAATGCTGTTCAACACCATGGATTTACTCGGTCGTGAAAGAGGCATTTAGGATGACTGAACTCGGCGTTGGGAACAGCATACTTCATAAAAACTACTCTTGGTAAATCATGTGAGACTTGAGAGATCAAAGGTTGTGTCATCTGAATGGTGAACTGGCCGCCATCTTCAAGCATTTCCATCTGAATTGCTGGGGCAGCTGCTTGATATAGGCGTCATTCCCGTTACGATCAGGGAGAATACATTGTACATGGCCAAAGACCCGAGCGTCACGCATTGCGCTTCTCCGTGCAGCAACCAAGGTACCACACTGCACTGGGCTCGGTCACAGTATGCGGCAACGTATATTCCTCCCCGGTCGATTAGTTTGGCCCATGTCTGCACGAGTCTACACTGTCTGCCCTATAAGGAAGGTGGCCTGAAATGTATGTTTGCACTACCCAGCTTCGACTTGAGCCGTTGATCTACGATCCGTTCCGAGATCTACCCGGCGCTTGCCTGTTATATCTTGGTGAAAGTTATCAGTCAGGATGATTACGCATAGGTGGATATAGAGATAAGGGGAAATAATGGAGGGTCACAGATATTCCACATTTAGCACCATGAGATGGCGAAGCTGCCCATTTCGTCCCTCGGTATGGGCATGGGATAAGTAAATTGCGGCCGATGACCTAAGTTTGTTTGTTTGTTTTTTTGTTCATAGATCAACCGCCGCAGCCGCGACCGCTTTGAGGGACAAGAAGTTCTCACGAGCGTGCTTGAGTTTCGACCAATACGACTGTTTACGGACTCGACTTCATGTCTGATTGCTAGAGCCGGATATTATGGCGGCCGAGATCAACAAGGATTGATAGGGCATGTCACTTAGGGAAAAGCTACCGAGCTTGGAGGACCTCCCATTAGCTAAGAAGTGCAATTATGACTAGGATGCTCTTAGCCTAACGAGTACAAGATCTTCGTTACCAGCCCACATAAGGTATAGTCGGCCAGTAGCCTGCGAGCCTGAGTCGTAATTTACGTAGCCCTCAACGCGTGTCCCGACAATCATCACGCCACTGGGGTTTCGGCCTCACCGACAGCATCGTCTGAGTGCGTATCTGTATGCCTGACATGCGTCGCTGCAAAGGGTATCAGGACATGAATGATGGATCCTTTGTCCATAACAATGCATGCCGCAAGAAGCATCTGTAGGCCGCCAACTCGGCCTATGGCGAGATTTCCCGGCGCAAGTCTGCTATCCTGTCCGCCCTGAGGGGGTATGGGCTCCTGATGAGCTTCTCGGGCTTTGTAAACGGATTTGACCTGACCAGGAGATGCTGGAGTTGGATGAGTTTGGATGACAAGGCGCTCTGATTTGCAACCATTCGCTCGGTTTTGGCTCTGCCCATTCGGATCCTCTTCTGTCGGAGCACTTGAGCACTAGTTCACACTGAACTCATCTTCGGGGCCGGGCCTAGTTGGCACCAACCAATCTCTAATACCAAGATTCACCGAAGCATACAAAGATCCAATAGCAATCCGGGCCAGAGATCTAGGTCACAAGCTTCAATTTGCCTCTTGGTCGCTAGGATAGGTTGGAACATTTGTTGTGACTCGGCCCGAGTCACTCGGGGCGCTTTCAAATCTTGCATACGGCATGGACCACCATATTACAGGACCGGCGGGCTGGTAGCTCATACCACGCACGGCTGGTTGGCTCTGTGCGTTGACAACTGGAGATGAATTGTCAATAAGCTGAGCTTCGAGGAACGTATCAAATGTATCATATCGTGACACCGGGCGGAAGGGTCTCGCCCGAGCCCATCTATCTCGCAGTCGATTCAAGAATCAAAGTCGGCTGCTGAACGGCGTTAAACTTTCGGGCCGCAGCGCGGTCTACTTGCATACCTTGCAACAGTGAATACTATGATGGCTTGTAATCATGCCCTTCCTGGGCAACAAGCAATAACAAGTGCGTAAGCTAGGCACAGGAGCCGGTTAAACAGGGAGATCAGAGTCGGTCCGCCGAGCGTTTCGATTCTCACATGATGATGGGCTTGCGGGACCACCCCTGCAAGTTTCCTGTTAGCTTTGTACGACCTCGGCAACGACCCGTGAGACTGTCGAACGACTCAGCGCCGACGATGAAGTTGACTAGTCTCGTATGGTACTACCTACCACCTTGTAGAGACCAGACACACGGGCCTGTGAAACTTTATTCGGCACATCTCGGCGCGATCCGATTAAGCGTAGGGCTTTTACTGTGTACGCCCAGATGTTTATTGAACAAAGGCACCTAAACCCGTCAGTGGGGCTACTTACTTGGGAAACCGTAGTTTATATGATTGGCACCAAGGTTGAGCCTGATTTTCTTGAGATGTTTACGGCCCAAAAGAGACACCTGAAACCACAATTGCCCGAAAAAGGGCGTGAGGTGAGGAACGACTGAGCGAGGATGATGACGAGGTCCAGTAGCTCCATTCACTGTGGTCAGGGTTAAGATTTGGCCGAAACCCGTTTCTGGCGACATGCTTCAGGGCCACCGGAGGAGTCCTCCGTTATTTTAAGTTATACTAGTCATCAGGTCAAGAAACAGACGCCCGGGCAGAATGCCGTGATGGATTCGTTGGAAGCCAGCACTTAATAAAAAAGAAGAGATTCGTGGCTGGGCTAGAACCTCTTGGTTAACACCTGCAGGCAACCTGCTTGGGCCGAGAATGACGTCGGCTAGCAGACGCCGCGCAAACTCTATTTGTATGACGCGTTGGTTTTTCTTCTTTCTTTGCCAATTCACTGTTCCGAGTCTTGTGTCCCTGAGTGAAATGTACGTCCAGGAATCAATTGGTGTTGCCGTTACTGACAAAAGGCTGATATGACGAACGAGTGTATGTATTGGATTCGTTGGAGCACGAATCACGATGACTCCGGCCTGCGGCAACACCGGAGTTGCAAACCTCAAACTTTTTTTTTCTTTCTTTTTTTTTTCTTCTTCTTCTTTTCTTTTTCCAAACCGACTTCCAACCAAGAACACGGGAGAAGCCACCACCTCCCCCCTTCTATCGAGCCCGTTCGCAAATGTGGCTGTGATCACGTTGCAGCTAACAAGGGAACCATCAACCAAACAAAACTGTATGATGCCGAGTCGCACCAGTTCCAGCCCCTGCCGCCTCGGAAATTCTGCCCACGCAGCAAAATGGTCATGTCTGCCCATCGACTATCCCTGCTGGACCAAGTTAGGCCAGCGTTCGAAGGGCTAGACTCTGGCCGTCCTGCCGCTCCTCGCTCGCTCGGATAATGCCCCCCCTCACACCACACCCACCGAGCCACGCTGCCTGCACACCACCCAGATAGATACCTACAGGTACTTGGCCATAATACACACACACACACGGTAAACACCCATAGACCAAGACATGTCTGGCTTATCCATTTGGCACAACTCGACCCCACCTCCAAAGCAAGACGGGAAGGTAGGTGGACCCTGAATATCTGTCTCTTACGGTTATCCTGTTCTCTTCTCCGCCATTAAAACAGTGCCGGCCTCCCACACTCGATCCTCGAAAGCCAGTGCCTGGTGCTGCTAGCCTTCACGAAAAAAGCAGGCCCCCGGTCATGATACCCAGTGTTCAACGGGTTGACCACGACCGAGACGAGATCTGGCCCGTCTCTTCTTAGACGTTTCTTTTACACGTCTCCCTCCGCTGTCGGCAACGTTGTCAGCCCTCTGGTTTCCCGCGGACAACTGTTCAGACTTGTCAGCATTCGGCAAGCTAGGCTCTATAGTGCGAAAAAGACCGGCTTTTATCCTTTATCTTTATTTTATTTCTTACACGCCAACTACCTTCCCTTAAACCGCCTTAACCGCCAGCACCGGATCATGGCATCGCCTGAGGAGCAAATGGACTCTTTGCGTGAAAGCTTAAGCCGCGTGATTCTTGACCAGCTTGCAGAAACACTACGGGATTATTCCTCGGGCAACCTGGTTAACCCAGTGCTCCGGTTTGAAGCGTTCATCCAGGATGGCGAGCCCGGGAACCAGGGGAATTCACCCCGCTCTCCCGTTGTTTCGGTAAGTCTTCGTCTTCGTCTTCTTTCTATTTGTTATTGAGGGCCGGATCGCGCTGGCGCCAAAGTGCAATGTCCGACCCCCTCCTCTCAAACTGATGGACTCCGTTGCACGGTAGAGCATAACGCAAAGCCATCGGCTAATACCTACACCAAAAAAAAAAAAAAACAATGACTATGCAACTAATTATTGTTAATGGGCTTCTTGTCTTTCTACTGTCAAGCGTGGAAGGCAATTCCTCGAGAATGGGTTTCGGCTAATAATATGTAACCAAACCCCCAGAAAATGGTAGATTTGTCTGGCATTATATCACAAAATGCAGCAAACAGCCCGAGTACGAGCAACTTCAGAAGAGAGACTATCGAGAACAAGAGTCCTCCCGCCTTTAGCACACAGACTACGATCACGGAAGGTCCGTCGAGCAGTAGCCAGTATAACCCACTTGTACTAGCGCAGAGGACTCCGGTACAAGGGCCGGAGCTACAACGCCCACCCGAAAGACCCGAGTCGGCCTTGCAACGAAGAGGAACAGGGGCCCTACGACCTCTCCAGGGAACCGGCCGGGTGATGGAGGATGAACCGGAGAGCCAGCGGCGGATGCAGATCGCGGGCAACTTCCCCAAGCGCACAAAGACCGTGGCATCGGACCCCGTCTTCATCCCGCAGCAGTCCTCGATCGAGAAGTTCGTCGTCAGCATCTGGGAGCAGATCCACGGCGGCATCAGCCTGGACCCCCAGAGCCTGCTCGAGCAGTGGCAGCTGACGGCCACGGCGGCGACGGCGACCATCAACAACGCCGGCAAGATCCACGTCCCCGAACAGCTCGAGCTCGGCCTGCTCCAGGCGCCGGCGACGGACGGGACGATGGCCGAGATCGACGTGGAGGGCACCTTCAACCGCAGCAACATCTTCTGCCGCAAGGTCACGCAGGCCAGCCGCGCGTGCCGCTCGATCGAGGTCATTGTCCAAGCGCGGTGGATCGAGCATTTCGACTCGTACGTCGAGCTGCTCGCCATCACGAACCCGGGCATGTCCCCGACCAAGCGGCGCAAGGCGGCGCTCATCGAGGCGTGCAACGACTTTGGGTGGTCGGAGAAGGAGCTGCGGAACAAGATGGCCATCTGGCGCGGCTACAAAGAGATCAAGGACGCCGGCGGCTGGGCGGCCCTGGTCTTCGCCGGCATGGGCCTCTACCGCTTCTGCAAGTACCGCGTCGGCTTCAACTCGGACAGCATGCAGCGGCTCCGGTGTCTGCGGCCGCGCATCGAGGTCGCCGCCGACACCCTGCACCCCACGTGGCGGCAGCTGCTCATGATCGTCGGGGAGCCGGCCCAGCGGCGCTTCAGCGGACACCCTCACGACTGGGTGGTCCGGCAGGACGGGTCGGATCCGGTGCCGCTCCGGTCGACGTATCTAGAATACGACCCCTACTTCAGCTTCGAGCAGCTGGAGCACTCCGTCATGGACATGAGCGCGTGGGGGACCGACGACCCGCGATGGGTGCCGCCCATGAACGCGGTGGCGTGCGTCCAGGGGAAGCACACGTGCCACTTGTGCGGGCAGGAGCAGTCCGAAGACCCCAAGGTCAACTCCTGTTACTGCTTCCCGACGCTGTTCGGGTCCGGGGGCCGCAGCCCGTGTCCCGTGCAGGTGTTCCGCACGCCGAACGGGCGCAACAACGGGCTGATGGCGCTCTGCCCCTTCGACCGCGGGGCGGCGATAGGAGAGTTCGTCGGCCTCATCACCAAGGATCTCCAGAACATGGACGTCATGGACAGCTCGACCGGCGTGCGGGCCTACCAGATCTGGCAGGGGCGGCAGGGCAACTTCACCAGGTTCGTCAACCACAGCTGCAAGTCCAACGCGCAGTTCCAGCAGTTTGTGTGGATGAGCACGCAGCGCATCGTCCTGGTGAGCAAGGGCATCGAGGCCGGGCACGAGATCACGGTGGACTACTCGGGGAGCTACTGGCGCGGCCTGGACAAAGACTGTCTCTGTGGGGAGTCGTGCTGCCGGTACAGAACTGCGCCACGGTGACGATGCTACCGACAAGGGGTGGGCGGGGGGGCGGGGGGCTTAGACTAGATGAAGAGGACCCAGCCCAGCCACGCTGTGGAGGATGGACAAAGAAGCTAGGACGCGCGAGGACGAAAAGGATCATGACCAAAATGTCCAACGTTCTGCGGTGTGGGCTTGAGATTAGTCCTCGGGGAGATTAGGGAGTGGACTAACGCCACTAGACGCTTTGTTTCCGGTAGTTGATCGATCCGAAGCCTTTACCGCCTCCCAAAGCAGTTCGTGGTAGAATCGTCCAAAGTATCCGTAAACTTACGGTATCTACCTGGGCACCGTTCTCCTCCGTCCGGAGCAGTACGCCCGCCCACATCCCGATGGACCCCCGGTTGAGTTTTCCCCCGGGTGGTGGGGGGGGTGTAAAGAGTGTCCGAATCGGATCCAGCCTGGCCAGCAGCCTCATCTGCATGAGGAAAAACTTTGCTGGCCTTACAAATGTGCACCGGCAGTTGTCCAGATTGGTAAATTTGCTAGTGTTCGTGTCAGGCTAGCGGGTTCCAGATCTTGTCAACGCTAAAAGTAAAGTGATCAGGACTTTTCAAAGCCCTCCGCACCTCTTCAGTCGCGCTGCTCGAGCTAAAAATTGCTCGGGGTCGCTTGTCCCGTGACCTCTTCCTTACCCTCCGGGGCTTTTCTGTCGCTTTGTAGTTATGTGTACGGAGTATCCGTAGAACGAACTTTAAACACACATACCCGGTAGGTTGGCCCTTCACCTCCCCCCTGGTTCGTCGGCCTGTCCCGACTAATGGGATCGACTCATGGCGCGGTCCTGGTTGTCGTGCGATTTCCTCTCTGGTGTCGCCGTGGAGTCGCCTGGGGTCTGAAAGCCCTACCCAAAAGTTCGCGAACCATCTTGGCCGAGACGGAGATGAGGTGTGGCATGGGTCTCCATCTCATTCCCGTCGTACCATGGATAAGCTTCAGTGTCGGATTGCGAAAACGGTAAGTATCGACGAAATGAAGCGTTCAACCGCTTTGAGGCGAGCATCTCTCTGTTGTCGAGGTATCCTACACGGCCCCTTTTGGTCTCCAATCAGAACCGAGCCTGGGGTTTTTACCGAGAGCCTTGGCCTCAAGCGAGCTTAGGTGTGGGATGGAGGTGGGACACAGCACACTTGATCCGAGTCTATTGTGATCTGGTCTTCTCTTCGTGCCTGTGGTTGTTGTTGTTGTTGTTGATGCTACTGCTGCCCTTTGCTGCATGACATCTACTACCTCTGGGGGGGGGGGGGGGGAGGGGGGCGCTTGATAGATCGCCGGAACGATCAAGATAGGATATGGTTTCCTATATGGGCATGACCGCCGCCAACGGACGATCCCTCTTCTCCATCTGCGTGTTGCGATTGAACAAATGTTCCCATCATCCCAAAAGCTCAGGGTTGTGCCGATCAGGGGTGCCAACCGAGGAGGCCCCCCACGGGTCAAAAGGAGCAGCGAGAGACAGTCGCACAGCCGTGGATGGCGATGACCCGTGCTTGCATACATACCTCCTCAGAGTATCAAGGTCTGTGGTCTGTGGTCTGAAGGCCAAGGAAAGGAAGGGCGTGAGCATCTTGGGCCTCTCTCCCATTTCTTCGAGGCTGTGCACCACCACCCCCTCCCCTCCCCCCCTAGACCGTAACGGTTCGTCTGGCGCCGCGTCAGGGCTCTGGTCCATCCCGCGCTTGACACATGGCAAATCACAATAGCAAATCCCGCCGTGTATATGCAAAGCTGTCCCCACATACTCGACGCTACCTGGCTTCGAACCAGTAAGTGAATGTCATAAGGTCTTGTGGCGGTCTCGCCTCATGCTACTGCAGGGCGAACTGGGCAGAAGCTTTCGGCACCCTCATGGGCAGCTCTAACCGGACCCGGTCTGCTCCGCGGAGATGTGTTGACCGTGTTGCAGCTATCCCGTTCTAGCCGGCTTCGTCCCATCGTTCAGCTATTCAAGCTTGTCACTTCTCCGATGCGCCCCTCGATTCGTAGAAGACGGGACTATACGGTCTCAATCCGCTTTCAGCCTTGGCTGGGGGGGCCCCTGAAGGGACATGTCAAGACTGGTTTCTCTTGAATGTTTTGGGTGGTTTCCAAGGAAGTTTCTGTGACCCCGGGGACTGAGAAAAGTCGTCGAGCTGTGAGTGCGTCGGGTAAGCCCACGTGACTCCTGTAATATCTGATGTGATGCCGAGGATCCCACCTGCGAAGGTAGTTATGCGGAGACGCCGTCAGGCACTGGAGCGACAGGAAGATTCTTAAGTGCGAGATAAATTCCTATTCCTTGAATTACTAGATATACTCACATTTGTCCGACTCTCGTATTTTCGTGGTTTTGCACCACATTGTTCAAGCATACTCTGTTTGTTATCAACATGTAGCAGCACGGCCCTGTATCCATTCCCCTCTGGAAGATCCTATTCTATCGGGAGCCTGTATGGGGGCGTAGTTGGGGTGGCTGAGCCATCTACTTTGTCGACCCTGTTTGTTCGTCGAGCCAGTTACTGAATTGCAGCAGACCTCGGTCCTCCCAGAGTGCCATGCCCTTGCCACCACCCACGCGCAGTAAGCACTACCCAAGCCGATCTTCCGTAACCATCCATCGAGCGGCCTACTCGCCTATGGCCTTTTTCCACAGTCGTTACCGGTTGCCGTATACGTGACAGCCGAGGTCGTGGTCCGTGTCGATGCAAAATCTGCGAACCGACATCCTGGCTCTGGACTTGCAGAAACGACCCGATGGCAGCGAAGAACGAGAAGGCCAAGAGACAGTCCAAATGGCAGGCTCTCTTCTTCCCGGTGTTTGATTGATCGTTACTGCGGGCAAAGGCGCAACGTAGACTGTAATAGGTGCGTCAGCAAACTCCTCTCAGCAACACACAACGCCGTGCCCATTCTAACATGCAGGCAGTGCTACAGAGAGCATAGTAGCGGAAATCGAGGAACATGATCCCCATCCATCGTTATCTGCGTGTACAGAGTGCGCGAAACGCACGATTGCATGGTACCTCACTAGAAGGAGCAGTGCCGCTGCTGGTGGCAATTCCGCTGTTGCCATCACTGCCTGCCTGGTAGTTCCAAGGATATCGAGATATCTAGTACTTTTTTTTGGGAGTTTCTAGAGGCGCTATCGCATCGAGAGGGGCTTTGTTGGCAAACCGAATACATCGATGGAGGCCGTGCGATCAGCTGCAAAGACCGGCAAGTCAACCTTGGGAGCCATTTACGAACGAAACCCTAACCAGATTTAAGATGGTTGCTAACAGGATGTGCTAGCAGTTTTGTTCTCGGTGCAAATGTGGACAAATAACGGCTCTCGGGTCACTCGCGCAGGAATGCCGACTCTGGCGTCGAAAAAACGAAAACTGTCAGAGGCGACAATACGTTCTCCAGATTCTCCACGCCTTTTAACAAGGGGTCTGGCGACGACCAAATATCGATGAATAAGTTTGCTTCTGTTCCGTGAGTCCATCTATGTTGCGTACGCAAGTGTCCGGACGACAGGGCGGAATGGAACAAGCACGTAGCTTACGACTTGATATTCTGCAGCCATTGCGTCAGGGCCAAGGGACAATAACGTAGCGTCTTTGGGCTACAAGAGTATAAACAGTTGGGTCACTTTGAACGCCGACAGCCGAGCCCCCCGAATCCGAATCTGTATGCGATCGCCAACAGAAACACGTGTCTCGGCGGGACGATGCGGGCTACGGAGATGATATCCTTTGCGACAGCCTTATGAGGCTCTGAAATAACTATACATTCGGCTCATTCGGATGGGATAAGGGAAAACCGCTACAGAAACGGGCCAATAACGATCTCGGGGGACTATATAAACGAATCAGGAGCCGTCCCAGGTGCCCGGATCCTAGCGGCTTGGGCCTTCTTTCCCCGCCGGCATGGGACTCAATCGGACGGCTGACAAGCGCTTCCAGTCCGGTAAAGTTGTAATGCGACCCGTCACATGCGGAGAAGTGTCTATCGAAAACGCCCCCCCCCTGCCGACGAATGTCTCGGAAGGGAGATGAGGAAAACGAAGCACAAAGGCTCATCGAGCCCGCAGAGGGTTTTCCCGACGACTTCTAGTGACGCTGTGTTCGAAGGGCCATTCTCCCCTTCCGTGCTGCGCCCCGAGCTGATGCGATATCCGCCCAGTGGGCTAGCTATGGTGGTTTCGTCCGACAACGAGCTGCGGGTAGGATAATATGCAGCTCAACAATGCCACTTCGCGCAACTACAAAAACAACGGATGGGTCATGATACTACAGGAAGTTTACAATGACCTGTGAGTGTTGCATGCGGGCTGAGCAAGTAAACGGGGTCGAGCAGTTAAGAAGGCTGAGTATGTTAATGGAAAAACAACGTGCTCTTTTTCCCGATTGGGACAATACCTGCTCAAACACGCGCACGCCCAACAGTCGGTACTACACGACAATGTAACAGAGCAGTACAAAACCGCTACGAGTACTTGAGGATAGTTCCACGGGGATTTACTGTAATTGGAAAATCTCCTGCAAGCCGAATAGTTGTGTCTGCTATCCCAAAACGTGGTCCTCCCAAGCACAAATCACCGAATCGAGCCAAAGAGAGGGAAAACAAGAAATAAAGAAAAGAAAAAAAACCCCATACGAGGGGAAACGACAAGATGCGAGGAAGAACACAGAGCACCTGCAGCGGCTCGAGCCGATCAAGCGCCTCAACCGGTGAACAAGCGTGAGCGAACCCGGGCGTCCGAATTCCCATTGAGATGGAATAGAGAGCGTGCATCTGCTGACGTCTAGCCTTTTTTTTTTCCCCCTTTTACAGGAGACACTTCATCTTTGACAGAGGTTTGTGAAATTCGGGACGCAGCGAAAGGGCTGCTGGGCCATGTTGGCTGGTGCGCGCGCATTACATATTACCGGACTAACACATCTGCCCAAACCCAGACTGGTACCCGGACCTCCCGCTGGTGATCCAGGCGAACCAGCTCATCATCGGACGCCTGTCGCTGGGCCACCCGATAACGGAGCTGGTCGAGGAGTCGGCCAGGAACGAGGCAGGCTGCACGCCGGGAACGATGGCGGCCTACTTCCATCACGCAATCACGCTGGAGCTGGCCTGCCTGATGAGCAACGACACAGTCCAGATGGCCATCGTCAAGGGCGTGAGGGTATGAACCGTTGTCGGTCTGGGCTTCATTGGGATTTTGGCGTCCTTCTCGCCGTCGTGTGGGAAACGGGTTGGCTTATGCCGGGGCACATGGGATGGGACCCGTGCCGTGCTTGCTGGAAAAGTGCGGAACGGACAAGATGTGCAATAACGGACTACTACGGAGTTTCTTTTACGTCTGAGGGAATCGTATCGGAGGGACGGCGACTTGGGCACTTATCGTTCGGATGACTTGGTTAATTAATTGAACGTGATCACCATCTGTCGTGCACTCTCGCACATCAGTCAATTAACAAGCGGGAATCGTTAGGATATGTAGGAAGTTAATCAAGCGTGCTGGTATTAGTCGTAGCGCGTAGTTTCCGAGAACAAGACACGAAGTTGATACAGGATGATATATGACGATGCGGCTGGTGTGCTCGCTATAGTAGTGTATTGAACCGAGTTGGCTGCGCGTGCAACAATGCTACGCAGCGCGAGGCAATGGGTGATGACGAACATAACCGACTTGGGATCAGAGCACCGCGACGGCCTCCAAATCCTAATGATTACCCTTCTGGACTGGTCGTGCGATGGAGCCACGGCAACGACCGTGTGCTAGGTGTAACGACGAGAGCACTCGAAATCCCAAGCCACACGTACAGATTGACCATCATCTTATATGCTCAGTCTCGAGACCCTGGAGACCTCTGACCATCGCCCGCTGTTGGACGGGTTGCCGCCCAAATGACATGCCTTACAACTCTAGCATGGAATCATCGGGCGGGCAACGGACGAACGAGTACAGCGGCCCAGAGCCGGACTGCACTTGGGCACCGGTACGAGCAAAATCCTGAGCTGAAGCCGCGTGGGGAGGGTGTGAGGCTGCCCGTCCACCTATTACGAGAATAGAGGTTTGGTTTGGCATGCAAGCATTTTGCCTGATGGGCCGGTTGGAACATGTAGCGGCTGTTAAATGTGTCGGAAGAACCGGAGCTGCTGGGAATGGGCCAAGCGTGGCGGTGCTGATGACATAATCATTCGCATGTCCCTTTTGGGATAAACTTATGTAATCACACGGCCACCTTCTCCTGCCAGCATGTACAAATATGGCAACGCACTGTACGTACGGAGTGTAAGGGATTCTGCCGTTTTCATTCGTTGGAGCGTACACTCCGCGTAAGCTCGGACAGGATACTTGGCGTCTCTAATTGGCTCGTCTTGCCAAAAGGAAAAAGGGACCTGCTTAGTAACTGCACTCAGCATCGCAGGTAGACAAGTACTTGGGCTGGTACATTCATAGGGAGATAGGTAGGTACACCTACCCACCTTGGCCACCTACGGATACCTAGGGAGGTAGGTACCTGCCTCTACGGGTACCTGTATCGTTAGGTGAGGAACTCACTGACGCTGGCTGCCGCACGGAGGCCGGCGGCACGGCTGCACTGCACTGCACCGCACCGCACCTCCTCGAGGTTTAGTGCCCATCCATGACAGATCATGAACTTTCATGTTTCGACATCATCATCACCCACTATATTCCCTACCTCATCCTGTCAATACAGCCTGCCCGTCGCCTGCGGTAATGACATTGTCGACACGCACCCTTCTTTAGCTGTCCATAATCTCGCCCACCTGATCAATGTCTGCTTGCTCAAAAGCGGCATCCATGGGCACCCCTTCTCTTCGGTCATAGTACATTTCGACTGCGTTGCTTTGCTTTGCATTGCGTTGCGGCAGCTTTCCACCATTCATTCCTTTCCAGCATCTCCGCCTGCGTCCGACCGACTCCGATACCACTCGTTACTCCATCCCAGACTGCGACGGGTGTTCCTAGACGCCTCCCCGCCGCCCCCGAGTACCTTTTCAACCCTGCATTCCGCCGCTACCCGTCACCGGCGGCGACGACGACGACTGCGACGATGCCTTCAGATCGCGACCAACGGTACGAATCCGTACCGCCTATCCCCAGTTACGATGAAGCCCTTGCGACCGGCGGCCCCGCCGACCCAAACGACTGGCAGATGCCACGCTCCCCGATGGACGGCCGCTCCCAGAACGAGACCGAGTCGCAGTCTCTACTCAACAGAAATGGCGTCGCGACATCCTCGCGCCGCCCCAACGGTTACCGCCCGCCAACGGTCGAGTCCGAAGACGAAGAAAGCGCATGGAGCAGCGACGACGAGGGCGACGAGACCGCCTACGTGCGCAGAGAGATGCAGGAGCTGGAAATAGGCCATCCCGACGACAGATCGCGCCCTTCACTATGGGGCAAGAGGATACCCTTCTCCCTCTCCCTGCCACAATGGCCGTCTTGGCGATGGCGACTGCCAAGGCTGCGCCCGATTATCCGACTACCATCCGGCCCGAACGAGAATTCCAACGATACCAACGATGCAAACGCGAGGACGACGACGACGACGACGACGAGACCGCGGATCACACTGCCGCAGTGGGACAAGGATAAGGCCCGGACAGCCATCATCATCTTCGCCCGCGTCTTCGCGGTCGTCTTTGTCATGGGCATTCTTTACGCACTTTTCATGAGCGATCTTTTCACCACCATGGCCAGGCGCATGAATGGCGGATTGCGCTTTAACCCCGAGGACGTGCGCATCTATGTTCAGAACAACGTCGAGGACCGCAGGATGAAGGCCTCGGTGGCCCATTATACCAAGTACGCCCACATGGCAGGAACCGAGGGTGACTACGCCTTGGCCATGGACGTCGAGTCCATGTTCACTAGAGCCGGGCTGGATTACGTCAACATCGACGAGTACTACGTATACCTGAACTACCCCAAGGCCGGAGGACGGGCGGTGGAGATCCTGGGCGAAGACGGGAAGGCCAAGTGGGCTGCGAAGCTCGAAGAGGAGGAGGTTGGGGGTGAGGCCGCCGGGCATCAGACCTTTGTGTTCCACGGCCACTCCAAGTCGGCCGACGTCAGCGGGCCCCTCATCTACGTCAACTACGGCTCGAGGTCCGACTTCAAGAAGCTCGCCGATAGCGGCATCGACACCAAGGGCGCCATCGCCCTCGTCCGCTACTACGGCTCGCAGGGGAGCCTTGCGCTCAAGGTCAAGGCGGCCGAGGAGGCGGGATTTGCCGGGTGCATCGTCTACAGCGACCCGGCCGATGACGGCTTCCGCCTCGGCGACGTCGCGCCCAACGGCCGCTTCATGCCCGCCGACGGCGTCCAGAGAGGCTCCGTCGCGCTGTCGAACTGGGTCCTCGGCGACCCCCTGACCCCTGGATGGGAGAGCAAGAAGAACCTGCCGCGCATGAAGCCCGACGAGACCAAAGGCCTGGTCAAGATTCCGAGCCTGCCCCTGTCCTGGCGCGACGCGCAGATCCTGCTGCAGCACCTCAAGGGCCACGGCGAGCAGGTGCCCAAGGAGTGGGCGGGAGGTGTTCCCGACGTCGGCGAATGGTGGACGGGCAACCTATCGTCGCCGATCGTGCGTCTGAAGAACGACAACGACGTCGTCCAGGAGAAGGGCATCTGGAATGTCTACGGCAAGATCGAGGGCATCGAGCAGGACCAAAAGTCCATCATCATCGGCAACCACCGCGACGCCTGGTCCTTTGGCGCCACGGAGCCCCACTCGGGCACGGCCATCATGATTGAGATGGCGCGCATCTTTGGCTCCCTCGTGGCCAAGGGCTGGCGCCCGCTCCGGAGCATCGAGTTCATGTCGTGGGACGCCGCCGAGTACAACATGATCGGCTCGACCGAGTTTGTGGAGCGCAACGAGGACCTCCTGAGGAAGAACGCCTTTGCCTACATCAACCTGGACTCGGCCGTCGCCGGCACCGAGTTCCACGCCGCCGGGTCGCCCGTCTTCAGGCAGACCGTCTACCGCGTCATCGACCGCGTCTTTGACGCGAACCTCAACGCCACGCTGCGCGGCCTCTGGGACCAGCGCGAGTCGGACCTGGAGGACCTCGGCATGGGCGGCGACTACGTGCCGTTCCAGAACATGGTCGGCACCAGCGCCCTCGACGTCGGTTTCCGGGGCGCGCGCTTCCCGGCCCAGTCCAGCTACGACAACTACGAGTGGGTCAACCGCATCGGCGACCCGGACTTTGCGTACCACGTCATGATGGGCCAGGTCGTCGGCCTCCTCATCCTCGAGCTCTCCGACAGGCCCATCCTGCCGTTCGACATGCTGGCGTACGGCGACCGCATCGAGCGCTACGTCAACGACCTGTCCAACTTTTGCGAGCACAGGGGCGCGAGCGCGCAGAACAAGTTCTCGCTGGAGCCTCTCAAGAAGATTGTCAACAAGACCAAGGACAACCTCAAGGCCTTCGCCCTGTGGGAGATGGCGTGGGAGAGCACCGTCATGGGCGGCGGCGGCTACGAGTCGGGCGAGATGGGCGACAAGCGTCTCCAGTTCAACAACCACATGGCCGACTTTGAGACGGCCCTGCTCGACCTGGAACAAGGCGGCGGCGTAAGTTGGCTAGATCCCCTCCTCCCCTCTTGCCCCGGATATCGACACAACATGCTGACTCTTTCGTATCTAGATGCCCGACCGCCCGCAGTTCAAGCACGTCATCTTCGGGCCCCAGGCTTGGTCCGGCAACGAGCCCGTCACCTTTGCCGGCATCCGCGATGCCGTCGAGGCTGGCGACTGGGAGCTCGCCAACAAGATGGTCGAGAAGACGGCGCGCATCATCAGGAACGCGACGACCACGCTGCAGGAGTGGGAGAAGAGCGCCGAGAGCTGACCACAGCCAGCATCCATGTTTTGAGCCTCTTTTTACTGGTTTTTTTTTCTTCTTTTTTTTTCTCTTTATCTTTTCTTATGGGGGGAGGGGGCTTTTGTTTTTCTTATTCGCCCTTCCACATTTGTATTTCTATATGGGGAACTCGTTTCCTCCCTCGATCTCCCTCTCCGACCAACTGCGTTGGAGCACCAATCGTTCCCTCCCCCGTTTCCTCCCCCTGCCATAATCACATGAGCTGGGGGGATGGGTTTTGGGGGACAGTAAGACAAACAAACGGCCGCGGCATCCCACCACCGCCTCACCCCGCCCGCACCCAAAAGATTTCCTCTCCGTGTATCCCGCCTCCCTTTTTTCTCGTCCAAGGACACACACACACACACACACACACACACACCACGTACTCGGGGGGAGGTCATTCCCGGGTGCAGCACCCGCAGGCCTCCTCCCTGTCGATTTCCATGTTATTTCTGTCGCACGGCATTGCAAGGAGTTTGGGGGTTTTTCGAATCCTTCCCCCCCCTTGCGTTATCAAACTGCAAGTTTTTCTGTTCCAAATGTTATCCAATTCCTCACTCCCCCAAGACATTCTCTCTCCCCGGTTCGTTGATAGATGTCGGCGCGGTGGCAGGTCAAGGAACGTGGGCTCGCTTTGATGTCACGTAACACAATAACCAGGAAAAGAAAAGAACTAAAAAAAAAATAAAAATAAAATAGAAGAACATTGCAACATCGATCGCTCCCCTCTCCCCTCACTTCCGAGCTATGGAAGTAGAGGAGACGGAAAATGAAAATGGAAAAAAAAAAAAAAAAAGAGAGAACAAAATCTGTGAAAAGGTTCTGGTTAATATGCGCATACCCAGTGCGGTTCTGAAGGCGCTGTGTGTATCCTGGCTGGTCTCAATGACACGAAAGGGGGAGAGGAAGGGATAGAGAGAGAGAGAAGAAACGTATTCCGTGAGGAGGGGGGGGTCTTTAGTTCATCAGGCCTAGGACCCCCGGGTATACGCGTTGAGGGGGAAACTGATAGGTCATATTTCCATGTGCATCACCGGTATATTATGTATTGGAGCGGGCATTACACGTCAAACACAGCAGGAATGTCATCCGCCCACCAGGCGTCTACTTCATCGGATCGATCCATGGCGAGCGACGTGTTCAGACGTAGGGAAAAAAAATCCATCGCTTTCAAATGGGTGGTGTTAAAAAAAGAAAAGACGTGTACATCATATGTACAATTAAGGTAAGGCTACTACACAGCCTCTCACATGCAAATCGAAAATGAAAAAAAGGAAAGAAAAAAAAAAAAGTTCTTTTCCTTTCTTCCCCTTTGCTCTCTCTCGGTCGTCCGGCATTCTTCCCATTCGCAGACACCAGCGTCTCTCTCCCCCCTCCTGGTTCGTTGCATGCATGCGCCTATCGTATGAGCACTTCTTTTCCTGTCCTGTGTCTTCCGGCATCGACGGGCTCTTTGCCCCCCCTCCCCTCCCCTTGGCCCTCCACCGCTAATTAAGAAAAACAACAACAACAACAACAACAACAACAGCTTCTGGTCATGGCTTTCGTTGGCATTCTCCCCTGCTCACTGTCTTGTGGCACGTCATAAACTGATCAAAATGAGTGGACCGTCGATCAATGGCTCCTCTGCCTCCCTCATTTCGGGTCGAGGACGACGCCCTCGTACTGCCGGCCCTTGATGCTTTCGAGAATGTGGTAAAAGTGGCGCTTGCTGTTCTCGACCGAGGCCGAGTCCTGCTGGTTGCCTGCGAGGTTGGAGTGGATGAGCTCGATGAGACCGTTGAGGTACTTGGTCGTGACCTGGCGTGGGGGGTTAGAAAACTGGGACATGGTCAAAGGGGGGGGGGAGACTGGGTCATATGGAGGCTTACCGCTGCGTTTTGCTGCTCAAAGTAGTAGACGTATCGGTCTAGGATCTCGACAAAGAGCTCAATCGACGTCGCCGTCTCCATGCACGAGTCGGCGACACGCAGCGCTCTCTGGAGACATTCGAGCACTCTCTTGCCGTCGCGGTACAGCTGCGAAGAGTCAGTATTAGGCATGGCATCCCGACATGTGGTGTGCGTTCCGTGACTTACCCCGGTCTCGTCCGTCTCTCCGTTGAAAGCCATCGGCGTGGCCCACCAGAGGTGGCTCGCGAGATAGACGGCGCGGCACTGGTCCGGCTTCCGCAGGAGCTTGCTGCCGTGCTGGGCGCACTTGGTGATGAGAGTGTCGTAGTTCTCCTTGCCAAAGTTCCTCGTCTGGTGCAGCGCCGTCGCGATGACGCAGACGGCCTGGAACTGTGCCTTGGAGTCCGAAATCGCCTCTTCGTAGACGGTGAATGCTTGAGCAAAGAACTCATAGGCCACCTCCTCGAAGCCCGTCATGTCGGCCGTCTGTCCGGACGCGCAGAAGAGGCGCAACGCTAGCTCGGCCGCGCCCGCACCGTTAACGCGGGTGTACAACGTGCTCAGGGCCGAGTGCATGAACTTGAACAGCGCGTTGCTCTGGGTTTCCCAGTTGTCGTCGTAGTGCTCGCGCGTCTTGAAGCGTCTGGCCAGCTTCATGCAGGCTGTGATGAGCGGTGGCGTCGTCGTGCGGATTCTCTCGTTGCCTTCCGAGTAGGCCTTGCGCGTCATCTGCAGCAGGCGGAACTGTGTATCGTTATCTTCGCCATTGATGAGGTGGACGATCCTGGCCAGCCAGCCCTGCTCCTCCATCGTCTCGTCCGTCTCGACGGCGCGGCGCTGTGCGACGCCGGGGTAGTTGGAGGGCGCCTGGGAGCCCTCCTTAATGAGCACCTTCAGCACCTCCAGAACATTCTCCAGCTGGTTGGGCGTCGAGATCCGCGTCTGGTCACGCAGGAGGGTGCGGGCCACCTCGCCGGCGACGGCGCGGCGTGTCGGGTACGACTGGGACTGGAAGAGGGGGACGTAGGTGGGCAGAGAGAGGGCCGTGAAGATGGAGAGATATCGGTTGAGGGGCGCTTGGAGCAGAGCCAAAAGACTCTGCTGAGCAGGGGGCGAGTGCAGATCGGCATTGTTTGCGTTTTCTCTGACTTTGATGGTCGCGTATTCCAGAATCTGGTTGACAAAGTCCAGACGTTCGGGGTAGATGTTGAGCGCCAGATTTGTCAACGAGCACAGCAATGCTATCGTGTCCTGGATGGGCAGGTGCTGCGCCTCGACGAGGTTCTTGACTTGGCTGAAGAAGATCTCGTACAGCTGGACGTTCTCCGGGATGCCCTTCTCGGGCGCGCCCCCTTCGCCATTTACGGCAGTGGCCTCGGTGTCTGCAATCGACGGCGTCGGCTCCTCTGGGGGCGGGAGGTCCTCTGCTGCGCGTGCTTCGTTCTCGCTGGGCTGGTTGGCGCCGTTGGTACCGAATTCCACGGGTTTGCTGGGGTCTTGCATGTCGGCGTGGCCGCCGGCCGAGTCTTGGCCGTCCTTCTTCAGGCTGGTCTTTTCCAACAAGGCTGCCAGCGCCTCCTCCTCCAACTTGGCTCGGTCGCCCGCTCCGTCGTCCTTGGACTCGCGCTCTGCGTAGTCCGAGAGGCGATCCATCAAGCCAATGACAATAGCCTTGACGTTGACGTGTGGGTTCAGTCGAGAGACTGCGCCAAGAAACTGGTCCAGTGTGTGGAGGTGGAAGTCGTCCGGGAACACCTGGGTAATGACCTCCAAGAGATATTCCTGAGCCAGAACATCGCGACATTGTACGACCTGCTCCAGCAGAGGGGCGAGGATGCCCGACTTGTATGTCTCCAGGTCCACCAGCTGGCTGAGTCGTACAATGTTGCTTCCGACCAGAAGCTGCAGCTCCTTTCTTTCTCTCGTCCGCTGTTCGCGCTCGCGGGAGTGGCCCTGGTGCTGCAGGCGGACCCAGAGCTTGTTCATTTCGACAAAGTTGGTGAGGATGAAGTTGATCGAGTCGGACAGGTTACCCTCGGGGCCGTCGCCGTCGCCCGTGGGCAGGTAGTCTCTGGCCTGGCCCGACAGGTAGTATCGGAGGAACAGCCCGCGGATGGGATGCTGTATACCCCTGCTCATGTCCATCATGTCCTTCATGAGTTCCTTGACGGGCGCGTCGGGAATCGACATGTAGGCAGTGCCAACGGTGATCATGAGGTACAGGCGCGGAACGATATTGCCGGCATATTGGACAAGCTCGTAGAGGTCGGCGAGGTGGTTCACGGGATGGTTCTCTCGGAGGTGGACGGACAGGTAGCGCAAAGCGTCGAAGACGGCCATGTAGAGCTCGTAGTACTGCTTCGGGCCGAGGCTGCTCGTGCGCAATTCGGAAACCAGGGTAGAGCTACGCGCGAGAGAACGACAGGGTTAGTCTGGGCCATTGAGGCTTATCACGACGATGGGCGAGGTATCTCTCGAGGAGGCTCTGCGGATCCGACGGCAGAGGATGACGTACCAGCACTTGAGGGCATCCATGAGCTTGCTCGGCGTATCGAGGCATTTCCGCATGAGAGCTGTCTGTTGGCGCACAGCGACTAGGGCATCCTCCAAGAGGCGCGCCTGGTCTTCAGGCGGCACCGGAGTCGCAGACATGTCGAGGTAGAACCAGCGGGGCAGCTGTCGATCGAGGCGATGTAGGGGGGGAGGGGCGGGCTTTTTTAGTAGAAGCTCATGGAGGGAAGAAGAAACGACTGCTAGGCGCGGTACAGGGGGTGTAATGAGGCAATTGCGCAATGGAGCAGGGACATACGGATTCGACTTGTGTCGTCGGCGCGGGCGAGGAGAGACAGAAGCTGGGAGGAGTGAGGTCGAGTTGAATGTGTTGACAGGCTGGCTGGCTGGCTGGCTCCAGGCAGGTTGCTGCTTGGTGAGGTAAGGTCGGGACGGCGGAGCTCGGTGCACTCGCTATCAGTGGCTGGAAAAGCCACCCTGTGACGGTGTGGCTGGAGCCTGCTACAGTGTGTCGCCAGTGGCAGGCCGGAGAATCGGGCTGCCTGAATCTATTTGAGATTACCTAATATAGTCGGAGCCGCTTACCCAGTCGCTTACCTAAGAAAGTTTTTGGAGATTGCGCACCTCCTCCGCAGTCGCAGACTCAGACTGGATCGTCACGTGATATACATGCGGACAAGGCGGGGCACCGTCCGGAACCGCTTCCGGTTCCCGGCGCAGCTGCAGCAAGCAACTCAGAGCGGTGTTGCATGGGCTGTGTGTCTGTCTCGCGTCGCAGTCCAACAAAGTCAAGGCTCAAGAAATAAGATCAAATCTCAACAAGAGCGCAGTCGTACCGCGCGCCGACGGAGACCTGTGCAGCTCGAAGTAAAGCCCCCCAGTACCTAGGTAGTCTACCTGCATTTGGAAAACCAACAAACTCCTGTTCTTCGCTCATGTTCGCCTGGAATCGACTCCTCAATATGTATACCAAATCCGTTCCCTTCTCCGTCTTACCTGCATACTTCCAGTTGATCCTCTCTCCCCACATATACTGAACTCGTTTTGTCCGATTGCGCGAGATGGCCAAAGCACTCGCCAGTTGCCAGCTTTAGCCAACCCAAACCCCCATGCAACAAACAGTGTGTTCAACTATGCCACCACCCCCTTGCGAGGCGTTCTCGGGCGCCCCTCCCCCAATTATTCAGGCCGATGAAGCAGCCGTCACCGGGAGCCCGCAGTCTGTCCGTAGAAACTCGACCAGCGCCGTGCTAATGGAAGCCGAGAAGGCCGCAAACAAGATGGTCGAAGTCGTGCCCGGCGGGCGGAGACGGCGCATGTGGGGTATGATCTCGAGCTGCTGGATGCCCTCGACCCGCTTCAGCTCGGCGATCCATTCCATGCTGTCGTGCTTGATGAGGGCGAGGAGGCGGAGGTCCGACACCCCCAGCTGCTGGGGCCCCTCCCACGCCGCCGCCGGCTCGCCCCCCTCCACGACGATCCTTACCTTGGGCACCATCTTGTCGAGCCCCCGCAGGTACTTGCACATATTGGCCCAGTCCCGCCGGTCGCTCTCGCAGTTGTACAGCGGCCCTTCCTTGCGGACCGTTATCTCTCGGATCATGGCCCGCGACTCGGGCGTCAGGTCCTGGAGGAAAGGGACGACGGCCTCGACGTCGCTGCCGAAGTCGAAGCCGTGGAGGCCGTACAGCATGTGGCTCGTCTCGCGGTGGATCTGGCGGTTGACGGCCATGACGGCGGGGTGCATCCTCGTCTTGGACGCCAGGTGGTACGTCGTCTCGAAGCACTGGCGGTGGAAGGACCTCTCGATGATACGATACCGCGAGCGGCGATACGTCTTGAGGATGCTGCCAGTGGGCAGCTGGTGCATCGCCTTGTTGCGGACTGCGAGTCTGCCTTCTCCCCCGTCGTCCAGGACGAGCTCATAAATCATCATGCGGATTTCGGCGGGAATCCGCATCAGAGGCGACTTGTCTTCGTCCATTTCGCGGGGTAGAGAGGTGGGGAGGGGAGGCGAGGTGGATATTGAGGGTCGAAAACCTGGAGCGACAGAACAGGGTCAGGAAAACGTTTTGTCCAAGCACTGCGATGTTGAATTCTGATCACAGCATAGCAGCGATGACAGGAAAGAACTACCAGACGCGCGGCGAGAAATGCAAATGTCACGAGAACGCTCTCCGGAACTGCAGAGTGCGCCGCCGACTGGTCTTTATGAGCATCCTTTTCTCCTGCGGCACCCCCATACCGAATTGGTACAACTACACACACGCACGTGGTCCCAATGGGATCGGATCCATCAAGGTGCTGACATGGACTTCGTCTCCGACTGGTTGCCCTCCCCGAATTGCCATCGTCCCTAAATCGAAGTCAACGCCCGCAGCTGATTTCCCCCTCGTTGATATGCACCACGCACGGATTCGCGCCCCTGGCCATCAAGGTCCCTTTGTTTGTTTGGCGGTGGATCTCCCGGCCAGGCGTTTGTTCACACTGCACCAACAAGACTCGACAACGCGCCTGTCAGCAGTAGCCAAGCTGCATGGCTCTTACGTGTAGAATGAGGGTAGTCCTGCAGAATACCAAATGCAATATGTCCCCTGCAATCACCCTCTTCCGCCTCTTACTGCTTACCCCTTGCATGGCAGTGGAGGTGGAAGCAAGACACGGAGTGCACTAACCAGCCCAGCTGCTAGCATCAAGTGTGGACACTGCCCTCAGTCAGTCAGCTCCAACGTACAAATGCAGAGAGGTCCAGTCACCTTGGCCCCCAATTCCGTCCGACTCTCACGATCCGGCCAGGCTCGGCCGGCCATCAGCCTCTTGAACTATTCTGAGAGCTGACGATCTACATCACATCTGACGCCTCCCGCTTATCTCGGCTTTCACAACGTACCGGGCCCTTGGGTTGCATGCAGGGCCACTTTGCCGATAACCAGCACACGAGTCCAAGCAGTCAGCCTCAGCTGACTGTCTCGTCACAACTTGGCTTTCGATAGCTTCTGCTGACGAGAGATCCGGGGGGGGTGGGCGAGGGTGTTGTTGGCTCTTAATCATGAGCATCTTGGGATTGACGGCCAGGCATACATTATACGAAAGGCCTTCTGATCCATCACGGCCAAGATCTAACCTTTCCGCCTAAGCTAAGGTTCCTGAACCAAACAGTTTGCAACACATTTTGAGGTCCAAATCATCGGATCGACAGCCAGCCATACCGGACAAAAGCCGCCTCGTCCCGGGCCGTGCTGACATGTACAGCGTGCTGGCTTTGCGTTGCTACCATCACCAGGTACGTGCGGGTATTCAGACCAAGAAAAAAAGAAAAGAAAAAAAAAAAACCCCCTCGGAATGTAGCCCTTGAACTCTAGCACTTTCCAACATTTGAGTGAGATGCGTTTGAAGCGAGAATGTCTCTGGCGATGGCGGTGGAGCACGACAGGCATGACTTACCATCTTGGATCGCAAAACAGTGACCAGTCATCAGCGCCTTGTTGGCTAAGTGGTATAGCGTCTCACTAGTATTCTAGTGTCATGAGAAGATCGGCGGTTCGATTCCGCCACGAGGCAGTCTTTTTGATCACCATCCCAAGGATGGACAATGGATGATTGACGGCTTTGTCTTTCCTCGTTCGCCGTCATGTTTTATGCTTTTACCATCCATCATCCTACTCACCACGTTGGCTATCGTTTTCAATCAAACCCATGCTGCAGATAGCGTCTGCTTGTTGGCCCCCTTCAATAGGCAGGGCTCAGAGGACGACTCCTAGGTTTATTTTTATTTTTGCCATCGTGGCGTCGCCATGTGCATCGACGACCAATACCCAAACTCTATCCCAACACGCAGCGGCGCAATAGTCGCCGACGATGCTATTCCAACGACACGGACAGATAGAGACTACAACATACCTACTACCTACGAATACGTACGGATACAGGCGACCCAAACAGGGTTCCCGCCGGTTTATCCGCGAAGGGCTGCCCATCAAGATCCAGTCTCGGGGGTTGGTCCTAGTCGAGCCGGAACAGACGCATGGCGGGCTGTGCAGAAGGTTACCAGGGTTTCTCCAAGATCCTAGGAACATTCAGGGATTGCCGCTGCGCCTCAGCAAAGTGTGGGTGGCGGATGGTCTCACAAAAATAAGAAGAAGATAAAAAAAAAGGAAAAAAAAAAGGAAAAAAAAAAAAAAAAAGGGCGAGAAGAGCCCATTGGGACCTGCGCGGGCATTTCTTCCATCGAGGCTGCAGGCCAAATGTGCAGCACAATTGATGATCCACGTTCGTGCAATTGGATTGGCTTCCCCCCCTTTTTTTTCCCTCCTCCATATACTTCCATCATCGGGACGAGACGAGTATGCGGTATGGGAGCATCTTCCCTCTGCCAGAACGCAATGTCACCAAGCCTGGAAAAGGACACTAAACCATTCGTTACGTTGTCTTGGCCCTCTCTATGGCTAAGCAAAACGGTGCACGTCTCATTACCTACGTCCAATGGTGACTTGTTAGTTGAGGTCGTTACAGATTCATCAAACAGCCCGGGGCGGCGGGGCCATTCTGCGTGCTGGCGGGAATGATTGCCGGAGATGCTTGGTGTCGTGAGTGTTCGTGCTCTCGTCTCTTAGCGTCCGTTTAACGTTACATTAGGTCTCACGTATTGGCTAGTGTACTCTGTACAATAACGGCGAATGCGCCCGATGACAGTTGCTCTCAACTCTTTGCGGTGAAGCCGGCATGCCGATCCTGTTATTGGGTCAGTCGGTCGTTTGCTCCAACATGCTCATTCGCCACTCGGCGTACACGTAGTGTGCACACTATCGGTATATATGTAGCAATTATCTCTGCCCACCAACAACACTTCCCAGTCGGGGAGAGACCCTCGTATCTGTCGATCAGGACCATTCTTGAGAGCACATCAAGGAAACAAGCGCCGGACCAGACACCGGTTAGCGGCGCCTCGAGTCCTCGACTCGGGCTAGCGGCGGCAACCGTACCATGGTAAAAAGACTTCAGACGAAGAAGACCGGGGATCCAGAGCATAATTGCGACATGTATGACGGCTGTGGATCTTCTTCCCCTGGCCGCGCCTCGTTACGACTCGTGGGTACACTGCGGAGACCCAATGTACTACGTAATATGTACACACGCGCCAGAGAAACAGAGAACGGCTTGACGGCCTCCCAAGACCGGGTCGATTATCGTACCCATTGCACGAGTTGTCGTCGTGACCCGCCTGTGCCCCGGGTCCCCTCCCTCCCCTGGTTCGAGATGCTCGGCGTTCCTTGCCATCGGATTTACAGTTGGGAAACCCTTCCGTACATATCCCCAGAGCCCTGGATTGGACTGGCCTCCTACATCTCTTTTGACACTTGGACTGTGCTCCTCCTGTCTTGTCTGACTTCGACGGCGTGTCATCTGTCAAACCCGGCCTCCTCTGTATCCTGTCCGTGGTCGATCGAAATTTGCCCGACATTGATGTCCTGGAAGACCTACCGCTGTTTCCATGACCTTTTCCCCGGACCGCAATTTCCACCAATTGGCCCACTTAACATATCACGGCTAGATCGGCAAGACCCCGTAACGACCCCGAGGGACTCTTTGGGAAGAAAGGAAAACCACGAAGCCAGGAGAACCGACGAGGCAACAGTCATATCTTATTCTGTTACCCGTAGGGTGGAAAGAATAGAGGGACTACGCTGCCTGACGGACCACGACGCTCTAAATACTCCCAGTGAAGGGGAGGGGAAACCATACATACCATCGACCCATTTCGGTATCACTTCGTCAGCGAACCACTTCGCACCACTTTGCCCGTGCCAAGATATTCGCCGCCCGCCGGAAGGGGGAGCAAGCACGTATAGAAGTCGAACATCAGCAAGGCCGTCACATCAGGCGACCGGGCGACCGCAGCGATGACGACGACATCGGACCCCAACCCGATGACGACGCAGCGAGGGGCGGCGCCCCTGACGACCGTCTTCACGACGCCCGACTTCTGCAACTCCAAATACTGGACCAACACCCTCACGCCGCCGCTGTCGAGCGTCGTGTGCATGCCGCCGTCGTGGCACCAGCTCTTCGACTACAGCTGGGGCTTCTACTCCCCCGGCATCTGCCCGGCCGGCTACACCGAGGGCTGCGCGTTCCCGACCTCGCTGGCTTTCACCAGCTCCAACGGCGACATCGGCCTCGGCGGGCCCGTCATCGCCGGCGAGACGCCGAGGCTATGCTGCCCGACCGGCTACACCTGCTACACGGGCACGTCGGCGTACAGCAAGTGCATATCGACCAACCCCACGACGACATTTTACGACAGCAACAACAAGCTGACGTCCCAGCTCGCGCTTGTTTACGCGATCCAGGTCCGGTGGCAGGAGTCGGACCTGCCCATCCTCCAGACGAACCCCACGGTCCCGGGGGAGACGGATACGGCGCCCGCGACGACGGGCAGCGACACGTTAGCGACGGCAACAACAACGGCAACAGCAACGGGGAGCGCACCAACGGCGACCGGATCGACGACGACGACGGCGGGATCGGCCATCGGTTCATCCTCGGGCGGCGGCAGCGGCGGCGGTGGCGACGGCGGGATCTCGGTGGGAACGATGGTCGGGATCGCGGTCGGCTCCGTCATGGGGACGCTGCTGCTGGCCCTCGTCGGCTTCATGATCTGGTGGCGGAGGCGGCGGAGGCAGGAGGCCGGCGCGCGAGAGGACCACCACAACGACGGCGACGCCAAGTCGGACACGCTGGCGCTCCCGCACGGGGCGCCGTCCGGCAAGACGTCGCTGCTGGACGCCATGTCGCCGACCACGACGGTCGTCGGGGACGCGCCGCCGCACTCGCCCGCGCCGACGCAGCTCGACTCGGCCAACGTGCTGGAGATGGAGACCATGGAGCGGCCGCAGGAGCTGCCCGACGACAACGAGGTCTATGAGATGGAGGGCGACATGCCGGGCCCGCCGCTGTACCGCGAGAAGGAGGGGTGGCCTCTCCGTTGAACAAGGTCGGCCGCAGAGGAACGGCCCCCTCTCTCTTTTTTTTTTTTTTGTACTTTTTGGAGGTGGCCATGGACAGGCACGGACTTCGGCTGCCGCCGCGTCGCCGGTCGATCTACATATCATGTCTTATAATTCAGCGCCGGAGTTCTGGGAGGAATGGTTGAGATTGCAAGCAGCTCGGGAGACCCGTCGGATCCTGCTAGCTTGCGAAGGGCATGCTCCGAAGAGCAGCAAGAAAGGCAATCATCTTTAGGGATAATTCTAATCATGTACCACCCTCAGCCGTGTCACACACATTCGTGTTATGCTGTGTAGTCGCCGCCTTCATGCCGAGCCTGGATCCGAGTCGTCTCATCGAAGCTATCGCCCCCATCGCGGATTCTGCTGTCGTTCTAGCCAAAGCCGCCAGCCAAGGTGCAACGTTCGGCACGCTGAACGTGTGATACTTTGGGTATTTTGGTTTCGTACCTTCACCACTTCTTCGTAAATGGAGGCTGCTAACCTTACTAATGTATCGGGAGTCCTCTCATGCCAAGCAATCAATCCATCCATCGGAGGCGATTTGGGCACCCCTGTCGATAGGACGAGCTTGGCGCATCGCAATCGTGTTATCTGAAAGATGTCACTGATGGCAACGGATATAAAGTCTGGCATCTGTGACTGCGCACTATGATTAGGCTTGAAATAAGACGTCTGCCCAGCGTTCACACACCTTGTGCTCATGTTATATGAGCCCTTCGTTCTCGGAGTTCCCGCCTCTGTCCGATTACTTGCCCCGAAGTAGAAATGCCCCATCCTCACACCCGAACGCGTCCCCGGACCGGTGCCGGCACATCGATCGAATCTCTCCCTGCAATCTCTCGTGCCATCCAGGCAGCGATGCCCCGTTGCGTGCGGCCGCCCCCCTCGTTCCAGGCTACAGCACCACCAGGGTGTCGTACATGCAAGGGTTCCTGTCGGCAACGCTAACAGGGTCTCGGCAGGCAGAAATATCTGGCCATGGGCGTCTTCAACCGAACGTCCAACGCTCGTGTCGTTCGAGGCCGACGGATATATAAGTTATTCATAATGTTGGCTTTCCCCTGCATTCATTCTCGGACTCGAGAGTAGCTGCTTTCGTTCCCTTTCTCCAAACACAGAACCGCAACATGCCTCGCTACAGCCCCGAGACGATGAACGTTCCGCAGGGCGTCGACATTGTCAGCCCGAATTACAAGCATCCTCAGCTTGTCATGAACAGTAAGTGAGCGTGGATACCCAGCGCGGTCCCCTTGGCTCGATCCCACATCCGCAACGGCCTTCTCATCTCATCTTATCAGTCGACGCGCAAGCCATGCCCGTGAACCTCATGATCGGCTTCGGCCTTTCGCTCATGGGCGACCGCACTCTCTTCAGTGGCAAACCACCGACACAGCCACGCCCCTTCGAGTATGACGAGGACAATCTCTTCGCCAGGCCGTACAACGAATGGGCCCCTCCGCCATTCAACGACTGCCCCATCCGCTCAGCCTCGGCTATGAACCTCATCATGGTCGCCGTTTCGGGCATGACTGATTTGCTGGCTCTCGTAACCAGCACGAGCACGGAGTGCGACAGGGATCTTCACCACATCAAGACACGGCTCCTACACGGCCTGCCGCCCATGTCGCCGGCAAGGTGGCGGATGAAAGGGTTGCACGAGCCGACGAACGTGCAGCGGGCCTGCCAGCACCTGTGCACCGTCGTCGACGCGTTCGAGTACCTCAACCTCCCGCACACCCAGTCGCGCATGCGAAAGGCGTGCAACGGGACCTGGAAAGAGTGCGACAAGTTCTCGAGGGCCCTCAGCGCGTACCGGCAACAGAGGGGCCGGGGTCCCGTCTCGGTCACGGCGGCCTGGGAGGAGTACATGGTCGACTACTTGGAGACCATCGCGGCGAGGGCACACGCGTGGGTGATTGGGCGGGTCGACGAGCTGCTGGAAGCGCTCCTCCTACAGCTGCGGAGCACGACAGGCGGCGCCAACGGCCAGACCTCCCCGGGGCAGATTATCGATTCGATCCACGAACTCAACATAATCATGACCGAGGCCGACGCCAGGATCATGCTGCCGCTGTTCCGCTACACCCTCAAGACCCTGACCTCCGCGGCGCCGAGGCTCCGGGACGACTGGGGCGGCTACCGCGGCGCCGAGCCAATGACCGAGTACCCTTACGACATGCTCACCCGCGTGCAGGTGTACAGCATGCGGTTGAAGTTCCTGAACAAGGCGGCGGGGACCCGGATGATCATCGACGGCCAGCGCAACGGCATTCCGTTCTCGTACACGCAGGACCCGGAGCGGTGTTCTCGGCTGATGTTCAGGGAGCTGGCCCGGGCGAGGCGGGAGCTGCGGGGACCGGCACCAGAGACGGGGGACGAGCCGTGGATCACGAGCCTCAAGAACACGTTGCGGATGTCGATCCGGCCCCGGGTGCGGGTCTGGGGCTTCGTCGGGTACCGGGTCTCGTACGCGCACTCGGACGAGGAGTGGAAGGAGTTCCTGAGGCGGGTCGAGGACGACGTGATGGCATGGGGCCAAGGGGTCGACGGCGCGGCGGACGTGAAGCCGACGTGCAGGCTGATGTGGATCGACGGACGAGAGCACGGGATCCCGGAGGACGACATCGAGGCCGCCAGACGGTAGGTTTCGCAAACCCCCTCGTCGGTAAAGGTGAAGAACCGACACGAGAATACTGACGAGCGCAGGCACTACAAGACGTACAGCAAGTCGCCGGCATGCGAAGACCTCCTCACGGCCAGGCAGGTTTTCTTGGCCGCCGATGAGGCGTCCGTCGACTCGTACCTGGAGCCGGTGCAAGGCACCACCGAGCCGGTCATCCCTCGTGGCGACTTGGGCAGTTTCCTCCTAGCCGTCCAGCCGGCCAGCGCGAGGGAGACGGGCAACGGGCGACGTGGCCGGAGGGGACGGGGCGCCGGGGCGTCGGGCGACGAGTTCGACGGCACCCTCAGAGTGCTCGGATCGATCTTGTTTGACGACCTATGGGCCGCGATCTTCGATGGTGCGTTCAACTTGGAGGACCTTTCCAAGATGGCGGAGATTCATCCTCGTCACGTCTACGCCGGCCCCAGCGTGCCCATGGAAAGGCAAGGATGGCGGGATGCAGGGTGCTGGAGTTTGACAGCGTTCAAGTCATTCGAGAAGTGGCAGGCTCTCTGACGATTAAAACATTGTCGGTCTCCAAGGGGATGACGGCGCAACGATACCGTTAATACAATGCTGCGATGACAGGGGAATAGACGAATGTTTTGCCGTGTCGAATTGTGGATGGAGTCTGCAAATGTTCATCCAAACACTAGCAATGTGCCCCGCATGGTCACCTTAAGACCTATCTTTTAAATGGTAGTAGCAATGATAATGGTGGAAACCATTAAAACGACATCGCCATATTGGCAGAACAAGCCACGGCTCGCGGCATCAACCTGGAAACCAATATATCCCAAAGGCTGGATCACCTGGTCTCGATGATCTGGTTCGCACTGGTGGGATAAGCGGACATGCCGTTATCATAGCGGTCGAGGATGAGACGTAGAGAGAAACAGATGGATGTTAATTCTGATGCAGGTCATTTCCAGGACCAACTTCCAACCCATGCCCATGATGCTAATAGTACAACGACACCGCGCGAGATCATGACTCCGTGTCCGAGACGGCCGTGACATCCCTCCTGTGCTTATCCCAAGGACTTCCCCCCTTCTTCGTCGGCGTGTCGGCGTGATTGCTCGCAATCTTCGTGTCCACGGGCGCCTGGCGCACCTTCTCGCCACCCTGACCGCCTCCCGTGCCGAAGAAGCCCTGCAGCTTCGACCCGATGCCGGAACTGTTCGAGCTGCTGGCCGCGTCGCCACCGCCACCGCCGCCGCCACTGCTCTTGCCTCCGCCGACGGCCCCCGTCGCCGTGGACGACCCGGGGGTCATCGACGGGCCATGCGTCTCGACCGCCCGCGTGTTTGCGTTGCCGCTCCCGTAGCCGCCGCCGACCTGGCCGGCGTCGTTGGGGAACTTCTCCTTGGGGCCCTTGGGCGCGCCGCGGCCGTCCGCGCTCGTGCCGCTCTGGTTGCCGGAGCTGAGCTCGGCGCCGCCGGTGTTGTTGTTGAAGCCCACGCCGGCGCCGCCCAGGCCGTTGTCGCGCTTCGCGTCGGCCGCGCGTTTCCTGCTCTCCGTCGCCTTGTCCGAGGTGGTTTCGTCCGAGGTCGGGCGCCGCTTGTCCGTGTTGGCGATCTGCTGCGCGGGGTCGCCTGAGGTGTTGGAGGGCTGGCGCATGTAGTAGACACCGCCGCCGACCAGGGCTGCGGCGCCCATGAGCGGCACGGCAAGGTTTTGACGGGACATGTTTGAATATGTAGTGGTGTCAGTGACGATTTGTGAGATGAGATTTGAGGATCCGGGTGGTGAGAAGCTGTAGGTTGTGTATGACTGTTCACGTTCTCGCAATGTATGAGGCGTGATGAGCAGGAATAGGGTTATGAGGCATGGAGGAAAAGGGATGAACCCTTGCCCCGCGCTCCAGCTTCGTTTTAATCGAACATCTGCTCTGACGGGGACATGGCATCATCAGTCATGCTGGAAGAATGCGCTCGTCTACTGCGCGCACACCTCATCTGATGCGAGGCGCAAATCGATGACAGCTGCTCGGGTGGCCGATGACATCAGTATGCGGTGCGACCGTCTGCGTTTCGGGGCCGCTCTGTGGGTGATCGGCAGGGACCGCCATCGATGATGAGTCTATGATTCGTCAATGGGGTCATTTCAGCCCTTTCTTCTGTGTGCTCCCGCCAAGCGTTTGCTTGAAGCTAGTGAGACACATTGGCTAGTGAGCTAGGTAGGCTCCAAGCTGGGACTGCGTGGGAGACTCGGGCTGGGCAGATTGGAGCTAGAGCAGTTGTTGGATGGTTTGGTTCCAGTCTACACTACAATCCCGCCATTTGACCTCAGACCGGATCTTCGATCTAGTGGCCTCAAGTTCACGTATATTGGTTTGCTCCGGGTCTGGACCTGGAAGGCCCTCCAGAAGGGTGCATCCGGTCAGGGGTTTGACATAATCATCGATCCGGCACACTCTCGCTCTCTATGCACTTATGTATACTGTTAGTACTTCATCGTCACCCCCTGCTGCTCCATCCAGCTCGTCCCCTGTCCGACACGTTTCCTCAGGTAGACGCAAATCACCGCTGCGAACGATGCGCCGAAGCATATCCCCTGTAGCACCGCGAACCCCGTGCCGAACCGCACGTCCATATCCCCCGCGCTGTGTCGCCCCAGGAAGCTCTTGATGAGCAGCCCGTTGAGCGTCAGCACGAAGGGCGGCAGGAACGCGGCGCACGGCAGCAAGCACCACGTCCACAGGCGGTACCGGTCCCAGAAGACGGCGGGGAGGGCCTCAATCTCGGCGCGCGAGCCGCGCGGGCACGGGCACACGCGCTTGAAGAAGGAGAAGTAGCACTGGCAGCGCAGCCAGCTGGGGCGCACGGCGATGAGGACCTCGGCTACCAGAACGAAGGCGAGGACGACGAGGGCATAGGCGAGGGAGATGCGGGACAGCGTCGCGGGCATCATGAAGAAGCCGTAGCGGAAGGCCTGAAAGTAGGGCGAGGCGCAGGATCCCTGGCCCCGGAGGCAGCCCCAGTCGTCGGCGGGCACCGAAAGGTCCCGGCCGATGACGGCGAGGTCGGAGGGAAGACGGGGCGCCGAGCCGAGAATCCCCGCCTTCGAGGCCGCGGGGTACTCGTAGCCGAAGGAGGCAGCGAAGTAGCTCATCGTCACGAGGTAGGAGTCGGACTCGGGGGAGGGGATGATGCCGTCAAACTGTGAATGTCAGCCACGGGTGAAGTCATTGTAAAGCATGCTTGGCGACTGACCTGGACGACGGCCAGGCTGGAGAGGGCAAGACGTTCGGAGCCATTGCCGACGTGAACGACCCATTTGCCAGCGGCGAGGGTGAGGACCTGGACGATGGCGACGAAGACCCCCAGGCCGAAGGCGAGGCCGAGGAAGATCGTGCGCATGCGCTGCCGCCGGGGGTTGAACGGCAGTGATTCCTTAGCCTGACTCTCCATCCTTACGGATTGCTGATTTCTTTCTAATACGCTTTTTCAAGTATCGCAGGATGACGCTCGGAGGGCCGTCGATCGCGAACCTGGCTGGCGGGCACGTCTTTTATCAACACCCGGCTCGCATGAACCCTTGTCTCCCTACCGTGAGGAACACCCTGTCATTCGTGCCGAAAGAGGACAGCAAACCTAACAAGAGGGTTAAAGCACTGCAGTCTGGAGCCGGGGCTGAGTGTGCGGCGCGCGTGCCAGAGCGGAATTCGTGTTCCAAGATTGGTTTCTGGTCGTAAGCGCCAAGGATTCATCAACCCATCGAACTGGTCAAATCACTCCCTGCGGCTCGTGTTGCATGCCGTCAACGCAAATCAGTTCGAAATAGTGACTGGGTCGGTTTGATGTTGTAGTACGTTTTGCATTTTCTCAGGTTCTTCAGTATATATTCCCGAAGGCCCTGGAAACCCATCGACCGGGCTATTCCTTGGCTACATTGTGTTATATGCTCTCCACCGCCTTCGCATTCTTTCATCGCCGGTTTTGGCCATTAATAGCGTCGTCGTATCGCCTCGGACTTCCGCACGTATGGTCCATGCCCCCCCTTACCCCGTGACGACGGAACCCCGCCGCATCATAAACGAGGCGTTTCCGAACTCGCCAGCCCGAGTCACTCCTTGATCTGCTGCTTATGGAACACGCCTGCGGCGATTTCGTTGTTAGTCACGCATAACCTCGCCATGAAAACAACATCTGGGCCTTTGCTCACCCTCGATCTGCGGCATCCACCCCTCGCGCTGCGAGCAAAAGAATTCGCCCTTGGGCGGCACCTTGTCCGGCTCGTCAAACGTCCCCCACATGATGTACCGGAACTTGTCGGCGGCCTGCTCGCCGTATTCACACAGGAAGGCGCCGCAGTTGTCGCAGAATTCCCGGACCACGCCGTTCTCCCGCCGGAACTTCTTGGGCGCCCCTTCGGTGTAAGAGAAGCCTGTGAGAGGTACCTGTCGAAGCATCAGCCGTTCTTGCTCTTCAAACGTCTCAATGACGACGACTGTGACGAGCGAGCGGCGGAGAGGGCGGGTTGGTCACGCACCTTGGTCGTTAGACCGTAGTTGGTCCCGAACGCCCTCTTGCAGCTTGAACAGTGGCATAGTGACGTCCTCGCGTCTTCCGTGGAATCGAGCTTCGCGGCATATCGTACTTTGCTGCAGACACAGCTGCCATTCAGTGTAGTAGGCATCCTTGTTCTTCGTAGGTATAGGTGAGCTATAGAACTTTGGGCTTTGCGAACGAAAAGGATAACCCTGATGCGCTCGAGAATACCAATGCCGATGGTAGTTATTGGGATTCGATTGTCTGAAAGGAATCCCCAATAACCAACCGGCGACCAACTGATTGCCAGCATGCGCAAGGTCATGTCGATGTCCGCTCGCAATGTGTGGAATGACTCTCATCTGACGTCACGATCCCCGGTGGCACATTTGCCATTTTGACTGGTCTTCCAACCAAAGGGAAGACATTGTCATGTTTTGCAGCCACCATATGTACAATATCATCGCCCGAGCCATATACCTAGCTCTTTGCTATCCATACGAAGTTGCGCATCATCGCGGCGTTCGAGGATGGCACGGTGATCCTGTGCTTCCCGGCACTCAACGCCGGAGAATCACCACTTCGAGGGAATCCTATGTTTTCGCCGAAACCCTTTCCCAACGAAAGACTAGGGGATGGTGATATCACAGTCAGTACATCTATTTGCACTGGTCCGGCCGGTATTTATACGCAACACCGATAGCCGCAGCGGTGGATCAACGGCTTGATTTCGGGGTGCCGGAGCCATCCCGCTCTCTATGGCGGCCCCTGTTCCTAGTCCAATGACAAACAATGATCCCGAAAGGACCGTAGTGGACTCGAAGCAGTTGAAGGCCACTGCGGGCGATAGTCCGGGGACGTCAATGCCTCTCGAGAGGAATAGAAAACGCCTCCGGCAGCCTCTGGTGCCTTGGTGCTAGAGTAGACTGGTGAAGGCCAGATTTGTGCAGCGTGTGAGCCGCCATAACGAACGTGAAATTCCTACAAAACAAACTCCAGTGCACTTCAGACAGAACCTACACACAAGATCACAGTATATACGCAATCCTCAAATCAACCACGGCATCAAATATGGGACGTTCTGATCGTGTTTGAGGATACAAATGCCCCGAACTTGTCCGCAAGCCCCTCACGAAGATCGTTTCCAACACTAGGCCGCCCCCGGCTGCCGATCGACCACTATGTACGTATGAATCTCAGCCATGGCCAAGAGCGTGTTTATGTGGGATACCCGCGCCACGATCTGCCTCGAGCCGCATTTGCGTCATTCCTTGCATCCGCTTCGTCCCTCCAAGCTGCGAGTATGACGACGAGTTACGAGCGCGGTGCAGTTGTGATGGGTGTCTTCGTCCTCACTCCATCGAATCCTCGCGTGCTTCGGCCTTACGGCTTCATATCCGGCATGGATGCTGGAATGGCCGTCCATCTGCGCGCCCTTGCCTCCGGTCCGAGGGGTATGGTGTTAGGATTTCGGCTGTACGGATATATCCACGAATGGATGCGGGCCCATCTTACAAGGCTCACACCAGGCTTCACAGCCCTCGGAGCCGAAAGACTGTCGTGTTCTCATTCCCCAAAAAATGTCTGCTGCATCATCCCGCCCCCCTTAGTCCTTCGGTCGATAGACCGCTTTATCTCTCAGTAACCGCGGAGTATCCGGGTCGTGGCTCGGCAGGACAACAACGTCGTGCCGCCTCGCGTACTCTTTGATCTTCCTCAGGCTCTCGAACGCCGCCTCCGGATCGCTGTTGGCGCCGTCCGGCTCCTCTTTCTCCAGCACGCTGATGGCGTACGTCGCGTCCCCCGTCAGCAGATACCTCGTCTTCGTCCCGTCCTCGTTGTCGCCCACGACGATCAGCGAGACGTGCCCCGGCACGTGGCCCGGCGTGTCCACCGCGACCACCGTCCCGTTCGCCGTCAGCGCGCAGGACCGCCCCCACGGCCCGACCGCACGCCCCTCTTCGAAATCGAGCATCAGGGGCTCAAAGTCTTTGGGCCAGCGGTCCGGCGTGCACCCCTGCATAGCCGCATAAAGCGGGTGCTTCCCGAAAGCGTCCCAGTGCTCGGCGCCGACGTAGACCGGCACCTCTGGCGCCGCGACGGCCAGCTCCTCCAGCCCGCCCACGTGGTCGTGATGTAGGTGGCTGATGACGATGAACTGCAGGTCCGTCGGCTTGATGCCCCGCTGGCTCAGCTGCTCGACGATGCCGTCTTCCTTGGTGACCTCGAGCTTATTGAGGAATCCCGGGACCGGGTTCCAGCAGGGGAAGTAGCCCGGCTCGGTGCAGTGCGTCGAGACGCCCGTGTCGAAGAGGATCGGGCCGTTGGGGTGGCGGATGAGGAACGCGCCGAGCGGCATGGGGCCGATCCATTCGCCCGTGAAGGACCGGACCAGACGCATGGTGATGCTACGGTTGGTGATGGGCTGGCCCTGCATCGGGTTGCGCATCCACACGTTGCCCGTGGTGATGAACTCTAGCGAGATTCTGTCGTCGGATGCCATGTTGGCGTCTGGAGACATGGTGGGTACGTGTCCTTGCCGAACCTCGGCCTTGGGGTTCGTCGCGATCCTCAGTTGCTCTTGGGGGACCTTTGACCTTGGTGGAGAGCCCAGTTGCGAGATTAGGGAGGAAAATAGACCCTCGAGTTTGAAAATTCTATCCTTAGAGACATGCGGCGTAGTTTTACTCACCCATGAGTAGTCGGTCCCCCTTTGTATGCCGGCATTCCGGTCCTTGGGATATCTCAGGAATTTGTTGCCGTAACCTGGCCAATAATGGGCATTCGGGTCAGCCGTGAGCTCCGCCATCCTCAATTCGCTTACTGCAGCCGTCGATGCAAAGAGCACATTCTGATGGAAGCGAGTTCCTTCAGCTAGGCTGACAGCTGACGTGAACAGGGCTGGCTACCTGGTGGACGAGAATAAATCATGCGTGAGACAGCACCTACGACATGCCGGATCGGGATCCCCCTTGCCTTACTAGGCGTCGTCCAAAGGGCTGAACCCCCTTGATTTTCGGTTAGTCCACCGCAGCCGATTAGAGATAAGGGATGCTTTCAACAGAGACGCAGGGACACGGCGACCATCTGAACGAACAAACAAAAACATGTGTATTAATAGTGTATTTACTGGGGGTTAGAAAGCTAACGTCAACTCTCCGCTGACCCAACCCCTCAACTATGTGCATGAATCCATCCGAGCTGATGCGTTTTCGTACAAAGACATGTGCAGTCGCAGACGACTCACCGCAGCAGAGCATGGACGGTGGAGTTGTAGTTGTCGACGCAGGGGCCGAGGTAAGTCGACGTCAGTGACTCCGTCGTGTTCTTGACCAGCGAGGCGAGCGTGCTGGTGCCGCAGCGGAGGCCGAGGACGAAGGCCTTGTGCATGGCGTCGGAGAGAAAGGGCGCCGGATGGGTGTGGCCGTTGGGGTAGTTGGCGTTGACGGTCGAGGCGCCGAGGTTCTTCATCGCCTGCGCCGCGTACTCGCCGTGCGGGACGAAGTAGTAGCCCTTGGACGGGCCGCCTAGCTGCTCGACGGCGAGCCTGGGGGGTCGGCCATGTCAGCATCGTCGTCGGCGGCATCTGCGGGAACGGGGGAAGGCGGCTTACCAGGCATAGTAGTAGAAGCGGTCGTATCCCGCATAGAAGGTGCCGCTCTCCCAGAGGTTGTTGGGGGTCGCAGACGAAATGATCACCTTGGCCCCCGCTGCGTTGAACTTCTCTGCAGCATTCTTGAGGTAGGCCGGATAGGTCAAGACGGTCTCGGCGACACCGCTAGAAACATGTGTCAGCATACTTTTTTCACCACATCATCGTAATGATGCTCAAGACCAATCGATGGCAACCCACTTGTAAGTAGTTTGACAGGTTTGGTTACCATCGCCAAAGCAGTCCGTACGGCCGTTGTCGGTGGGCGAAAGAGAACCGCCGTCATTATGTCCAAACTCAATAACGACCCAGTCACCGGCCTTGACGAGACCGGCGACGGCGTCGAAACGACCCTCGCGCGTGTAGGAGCGCGCGCTGCGCCCGCCGATGGCGCGGTTGTCAACCTTGGCTTTGCTGGGATCGAAAGAGTACTGTAGGTACGGCCCCCAGCCCTCGGTGCCGCTGCCGCCGCCGCCCTGCGCCATGGTGCTGTCGCCGCATAGGTAGATGGTGGGGATGGACTGGCGCTTGTTGACGATGTTACCGTCGGCGGGAAGAGCAGAGGCCAGGCCCAGGAGGCTGGTCACGACAGCGAGGCTTGTGCGCATGTTGTCGGTGGCGGCAGAGAGAGTTCAGACGAGCGAGTGTGTAGTTCGGGTAGGCGAAGAGGCGTTGCAAGAATGTGAAAGGCTTCAATCAAGGGCATTCTCTCATATAATACAGAGAGGCGGACCACGGTTGTTCCTTAATAAGCTTCCGCACGATCTAGGATTCGCGGGCAAACCCGATCTTCAACCAAGTTTGCCGGCACAACCTTGTCATGGCGAGTTCTATTGTTGGCCAGTGCCTCCCCAGTATACTCAACCTCGACGAATAAAACGTCGGCTTTCACTCGCCCGGCCTCCCCCTCCTCGGGTTCCTCTCGGGCGAGACTGACTCGTCACATACCTATGAAGGTGGGGTGGTTGTGCTTCCAATATCGGTCTTACCGTTACCACTCGCTCTCTCCACCTCTCGGGGTAAATACAATTGCATAGTCAAAATGGATTTCGTCCGGCTCAAGAGAGTGCGCATTACACAATTTCCGCCAATATAGTAAGTTGCGGTGCCGGGCCGTCGCCGGGATTTTCCACCTCTGGTTTTGCCTCTTTCGGTAGATAATGCAACTCAAGTGCCGCAAGCCGGGTAATAAACAAGGGGAGGGCGTCCCCACTTATGGTCTAAGTTAAACGCCATAACTCGGAACCAGCCACGACGATGGTGTGAGATAGACGAGCCTCATTTAACCTCCTTTACCTGCTCCGCCGATTGCCGAGTTGGCGTTGCGATAGACGGAGCGACCAGCGCCGCGGTAACACTTCCTATCAGTTCTAGACGATGCTCCCAGGCGGATAAGAGGCCGGTTATGCAATGTTCGGAGGCCCAAGTTGTTGGCGAACGTCACAGCGACAATTATCAAAATTGTTGCCGGGTCAGCTGATGTGACCACAATCCCGCGGCTCGTTCAGTGCACGGAATTGACGCCAGTCATTGACTGACGTCTCATCGCGAAAAGAAAAAGGGGCAAGCCATTTGCTTTCTGTGTTCCTGTCGTGATATAGGCCGTAATTACGCAGTGGCAATTACAGATCCGCTTTTGTCATCACAGTTCCAAAATAAACAGTGCTATGACTTGGTTATCTATGAGTCGCCAGGTGATGGTCCTCTGGATTGAATTTCCGAAAGGGGAGGTGATAACTCACGCGCCGCCAAAGGTAGCACCTTGGACATGGTCGATTTTGCTCCCATTGCAATCCTAGAAGGGCGAAAGTGGGCTCAATATGCAATTGAAACAACGATACCAGCCAGAAGGGAAGTCACTCACAGCGATAGGCACCGTGTTGATCTGGATGGCAGCCAAGGAGTTCAGGATCCCCACATTAGTCGGGTTCACAGCTTCAAAGTTGTACCGGGAACGTGAGTCCTGCTGGTGATGATCTCGTAGAAAGTGCCTTGATGAGAGAAATGGTGTAGTGGGCTGGACAGTTGGCTGGATCTAAAGCTAGGCGAGCAGCGGGAGCGGTTCCGGCGGTACCGCCACCCACGACTAGGTGGTTACCGGGATTTTGCTCTCCTTGCTTGTTGCGGGACCTGGCAGCGCTTGCTTACTGATCTGCTGAGCCAGTGAATTGCTTCTTCTGCTCCCTTAACGGCGATTCCTATATGTTGGTGCACAGTCTCCGCGAATGCAATCGTTCAACATGTTAACTCGGTCCCAACCGTAGGACTTGATGTACATCAGTCCAGTTCCAAGGCGAATAGTTGCATTAGCCCAAGTGTTGTGTTCCTTCGTCTTAGTGAATAGACAATTATAGAGGGTTTTGTCACTGACGGTGTATTACGGCAAATTATCGGCGTTAATAGTGTATTTCATTTTCGCAACCGGGTGATTGGCATTGACAAAGTCCAAGAGGGCCTTAAGACTAAGTTTCTAGCAAATTCAGTCATTCGCCATATTCTTCTTAATCTAAGTAACTAGTCCTTTTGCCATATTCACTAGGTAAAACGCAAAGTATCTATTCTAGAAAATACAATAATTAGTGTTCTCTCTACACAAATAGACAATATACACAGGGTCCTAAGTGCTAACGTAGTCAGTGAGGTCCTAGAGCACGACTCGGTAGTAGAGAGAAATGCTATGATGAGCATTGCTAGCAACCGTCTTGGTTGACAGCTGATTGTTGTTCTCCTTCAGGCTTTGGCTGGAGATTTTTCGCTTCATTTTATTGTTTGACACGCGAATACACGGCGAAACATCTTTCTTGCTACCGCTGAGAATCTGAGCCGCCCAATCCTCGGCAGTCCCTGAGCCATGAACTCAGTATCGATATATGAATGCTTCCCATGGAGAGTGGTACCCGAAGCAACGGTTGAAGAGTCCAAATTCACAACGATCCCATGCAAATCATTGTTGATGTACGCCTGGATTCTGGCTTGCCATGCCGAACACACCACTTTTGTTCCCCTGGCATGTTTACTCTCAAGGAAATCTATCAGTTCCTTCTTGGGTGGCTCTGCCAGAGAGATAGCCCTAAAGAAAATCCGCGCACTGTCATTTGATTTCGAACGATTGCAGCCGTCTATGCCCTGTCAGATGAGATGAAATATCAGCTAGGATTGTTTTCCTTTTTCTATGAACAACGCCTGGCCTGCTCGAGAATTGTCTACTAACCTGGCTGATCTCATCTGGGCCTAGTGGCTCGAGAGGATGGGCCGTTCGTAGAACGTCGGCGCCTCCCATGATGTCAAGGCTGGTAGGCTACTTGGTTGGTAGTGGGCATGAGGGGAACCGAGCTCCGATGATAAGATATTCCTCTGGGATTATCTGGGTTTTAGCTTCAACGGGGCGCCCGAAGCGCCGAGGGCGGCACATGTGGCCATCATCTCTGACGATAAGCTGTGATTTGGAGAGATAGCTGTTCCCCCGCACCGAGCGCCGCTTGAATAGTCCCCAAAGGTAGTTGGACCTGGAAAGTGAAGACACTGGGCCGGTGGCCGTTCTGCAAAGGTAGAGGAATTGTCGAGGGGCGTTGCCAATCCTCCGATTGTCGGTCTGGTCATAGTCGTGGACCAGCTCGAGTCACATCCCACCATCAGTGCTACTTCTTCTTCTTATTGTTATCTTCCAAGTATGTTACTGGAAAGTGTTTACCACACTTCGAAGAAGGCCGGGAAAGTTGCAACAGAGAAGTACTGTCAAGAGTGGACAGCAAGATAAGCAACGTTGCTGAAAGGCAAAACATGTAGAGACTAAGCACACTCGTAGTACCATTGCATCAAGCTTGTGCCATGATATGAAACGACGGAAACAGTTACTCAATACCCATGGTGTGCATTAAAGAGGGGAAACTAACAGTCAAAAGAACATCTATCAGCTTAGCATCCCTACTAGTTGCAAGCCTGCACGTGGTTTACGTCAACCCAGTCCTAGAATCCTTCAAGAGATTCCGCATAATATTTGAAGATCAAACGATAGCTCTGAAGATGGTCCATCCATCCAGCAGCAAGGTACGGGCGGCGAAGAAGCAGCCGCCGCCAAGAAAGATGACCGCCAGGTAAAAGCCCGAGAGCGCCATCCCGCCCATACTTTCAAGCATTTGTCCACCGGCAGGAACGGTTACCAATAGCGAGAAGCTGACGAAGAAGTTCATCGTACCTCAGCGATGCATGTCAGCCGACGATTCAAACAAGCCGGTGGGGTCGAGAAGGAAGCAAACTTACCGATATATCTGCCATAGTCTTTTGGCTCGCACGTCTTCCCCACGCAAACTACCGGCACATTAGATACTAATCATGTCCAAGCGTATGCGAAAGTAATTACCTGGGGTGCAGGACAAGAAAGATCCAGATCCATAGCCCCACAAAGCAGCAAAGGTATACAAAGCCGCGATATGTTTCGTTCCAAAAGGCACAAAAATAACGCCCGTGATGAGGATTGTGATGGAGATCATGGTAAGTAGGACATTCAGGTGTCCCAGCCTGTCGCCTACCATACCAGTCGTGATGCGGCCAAGGCACGATGCGCCATTGAGGATCGCAATGAGGTTGAAACCGACCTCGGAACCAAAGCCAGCGGCAATCGCAAACGTGGGGAGGAGGCCAGTAACACCGAAGAGGACGAATTCGATAAGGAAGGCGCCCGTGGCGATGAACACAAACAGAGGTGATCGGAAAGCCGAGAAATTGACCATCGCCCCCTTCCTGCCCCTTGTCGCTCCGGAAACGGACGTGGATAGGCGAGGATATGGCAGGTAGCACATCATGCCCAGGGTCATTGTGCCCATCGCGAGGAGACCCATGACTCTCATGGACCATCGCCAACCTAGCCGGGGCAGAATCGAGCGCAGCAGCAAGGATATAGTGACTCCTCCAAACGAAGACCCGGACAGAGCAACACCCATGGCAAGTCCTTTGCGGCGGCTGAACAGTTTGCCGATAACAGCTATCGCAACGGTTGCGGTGAGAGCGACAGCGATGCCTCCCAGCACTCCGAGGCAGAGGATGAAGTGCCAGTACTCCGTGCATTCCCCCATGGCGAAGAATACTGGGACGTATAGTGCCACGGAAATAGGTGCCAGAAACTTCGTGCCGTAAGCGTCCATGAGGGGCCCTGTTTGTATGCCGAGAAACAAGCATAGAGACGTGAAGATTCCGATAATCCATCCTAGGTCGCTGGAAGAGTACGCACTGAGCTGAGTTTGTTGGAGATGGGACTGAACAGTGCCGACAGATTGCATAAAACCTAGAATTTCCATCAGCCCGGTGAGCATATAGATAGGCAGAAGGAAGCGAGCTTTACCATAGGATGGGTATAGAAACAAAAATGAACCGAAGACGCAAAGCCACGCCAACGGGCTTGACTCGGGATCCCGAAGACTGGAACCGGGTGTCGAACTCTCGATAGCATCTAGTTCAACGCCTTCAGGCATGGCAGACGTAGCAGCTGCTGCTGCTACGTTTCGTTCGAGATGGCTCATGATGTCTTCCTGATTTTCCAAGTCTGCCTTGGGGATAGAATACGACCAGATTGTTTCTGAACAGAGATGCACTTGATTCTGGGCTCGCTCATGATTCCTCTGAAGGACAGGATGTGCGCACCCTATAAACTATGTGGGGCGCACTTACGGAGATGCATGGCCAACGCAGCCCTTCCACAGTACCATGATATATGATAACTCAAATCGCCCTGCCAACCAACTGACCGACATTTTCATGCTGGCTCTCTGCCAAGAGTTTCAGGAGATAACTCGTCGAGCTACCATGGCTCGTAATTACCGCGCTATTCATTAGTTGGCCCCGTTAATCGAACTGCCGTACGAGGCATCCACGAAACGGTGGAAGTCCGCATATAGTTCACTATGAGAAACATAAATCAAGTGACAGAAGTTTTCTTGGGCGTCTTGTGTGATAGGTCAATTACTGATTAAATACATATTAGCATTGCCTATTCAGGCACTAAAACATCTACAAGTATGAGGCCTCGACCAAAAACCCAACGGTGAATTTGGAGTGGCGAAGTACAGCGGGCCATTGAATGGTGTCGTAGCTCTGTGAATACCAGTTAGAACAACCTGAAATCAGTGGGGTGGCTTAGAAGGCTACTCACGTCGCGGGAGCTGTGGATGTAAGGAGTGGAAGTGTCAACAGGCTCATCGCAAACGTAAGCAGCGGCTACAGGCACAGGTTAGTAGCCGTTTGAAAAACACGAATGTACGCGCTCCATGGCTTTCGAAACTTACGGAAGCCGTTGGCGCGAGCACTGGCGTGGTCGGAGCATCCGTATCCGCAGGTGTCGCTGGTAGGCGTGCTGCCAGTGTACTGGGTGGCGATGAGACGGACGTAGCTGGTCAAGCTAGCGTCGACGTAGTCGTTGTACACGGAGACCTTGCCAGAGGGCGAGTACCCAGCCATGTCTTGGTTCATAACGGCGAGCACCTTCTTGCCAGCGGACTTGTAGTTGGAGAAGACGGCTTGCGAGCCGAGAAGGCCGCCCTCCTCGGCAGCGTAGAAGTGGAACTCGAGGGTGTTCTTGGGCTTGTATCCGGCATTGGCGAGGACGCGCAGAGCCTCAAGAATCACGACAACACCAGATCCGTTGTCGTCGGCTCCCGGGCCACGGGCAGTGGAAGAACCGCCGGTGGAGTCGAAATGGGCGCTGACAATCACTGGGCAAGGTTAGTTACCACGGACGGGCGGGCAGCGAAGAGAGCATAAGGTCCTTGGCTCACCCAGGTTAGAACTGGTTCCAGGAATCTTGGCGATGATGGAAGGCTGGTTCCACGAGTGGGTGAACTGCGAGACGGTGATGGCAGAGTTGGCTGCTGCAACAGACTTGACCTGGTTGAACAACCAGGTGGCAGACTGAGTACCGTAGGTGGAACGGTAGTAGCGGTTGTAGAAGCTATGGCATGGTCAGAACATAAGCCAGGGAATCGTGGAGGGAACGACGACGTACTCGGTCAATGTCTTGAGCCACGACTGAGGCTGGGAAGTGGAGACCTTGGCGATCAACGAGTTGGCCTCGTCGACGTGGGACAGCCTGGTAGGGTATGAGACGGACTGCCTGGCCTCGAGGACGGCTTCTGGCGGTGTAGATAGCACGGAGAGAACATCAACATCCTGTAATTTGTGAATAAACGATAACATTGACCTCGCGGGAGTTCATCAAACCTACGGTGATGTCGGTGATGTCAATGAAGCCAATGTTCTTGTTGACGTAGTTCTCGATCTTCTGCTCCTCCGTGACCCAAGTACCGGGATCGGCCTCGGACGTCTTGATCAAGCGGAGTCCAGGGTTGACCTGAACCTCATCGGTGGCCGGGGCAGCCAGGACGACCTGGGAGGCCGCGAGAATGGCCAAAGCAGCGGTGAGATGCATCGTTCAGGTTACTCTGGATCTGGAACGTCTGACAGTGAGATTTGCAGATGCAACGACACGGCCAAGAACTTCTTCAGGCCAAGGAAGGGAGACGGAGTTCCTTTAAATGCACAAGAGCTCGCTCTCGGGCCCAAGCAGACCATCGGAATACCTCCCCTCTTCTCTCTTGGGCATGGGGGATCGCCCCTGTACGACGGCAGGACCCGTAGGCCCAAACAGGCATCTCATTAGCCGACGGCATCCGCCATCGCCACAGACGATATTGAAAGCGAACAGAAACAGGAAGCCCGTTAGCAGAGAGCCCACAACCGGCATTGCGTCTCTCGGGGCAATGGGGAGCTTGTGGCAGGAGCATTTAAGCTTATCATAACTGCCAAGGCCGCACGAGCTTGAGGAGCTGCCAAACTGAGCTAGGCTCGGCTGTTGACTGGGTCATTGATACTACCCCAGCCGGTAGTCCCACCCACGGTGACCAAGCCTTTTAGGCATGTTATTGGAAGCCGCCAAGAATCCAATGTCTCTCTACACGGTTAATGTTCTTGGCAAAGTCCACATTAAGAAATCGAGCTGTTTTCCGCGTGAAGGGGTCGAGAGAATGGTTGACACTCCCTGATACAAGCGAGGAAAGTACATTTTTGAGGGGGCTATCATGTCTGTTACCAAATCATGTAATGTTATTTTATGATGGAAATTAGAGAATGTTATAGGGCTCCCAGACTTTTTGAGTCCGGAAGTTGCTTTGGCGAAGGGAAGAAGAGCGAAAAACGCTCATAGCGTTAACGGACCACCCTCACCGCCACCAAAAAGTCCTACAGATGAGGTGGAGCTAATAACGCTTGCTACTCGATACTCGAAGATAGGTGTCTCATCAATATCTTTTCTAAGCTAAAATCATGATCGCACAAAAGTGTTTGCAAGAAGTGTATTTACAATGGTATCTTCGAGAGACGTTGATCAGTCTAAGCCTGGAAGCGTCTCTTGAAATTTTTCTCGCCGGATGCCAGCGCTGTCATGTTAGGGTTCCCGACCTTGATAAACTCTTTCTCGCGAGGCAGAGCATCAATCACATCATCCGGGAGGTTAAGAGTATCTTTGACAACCTGTTTGGGAGTGAGAGCCAACCACTGAGCGACGCTGATATCTGAGAATCTAGGAGCCTGGAGAACCTCGAGGAAGATGACGTCCTCGGTGCCGGTGTTTTCGATGTAATGACTATCGCCGACCCTGATGTAGCCGATGTCGCCAGCCGTGAAGTCAAAGGTGCGAGAGGCTTCGGGAGCTTCAAAGATTGTTATGCGCCCGGACCCCTGGAGAAAGTAGTTCCACTCGTCGCTGGTGGTGTGCCAGTGGATCTCACGCATGGCCCCCGGTTGCACAACCACAAGGGCAGAGGAGAAGTTACTGGCGATGGGGAATGTCTGAGGGTCAAGGATTTTGACCGAGCCTCCAGGGACCTGGTACGGCTTTTGTTGTGACCAGTGGTAGGTGTAGGAGTCTGCGCCGACCAGAGACCCAGCCGAAGAGGTTTGATTCTGTTCTTGGATGTCCTTGGGTGGGGGTGTGCCGTTGAAGATCTTTTACTGTGTTAGTCCTGTAATTCTTGGGAGAAAAAAAATACGCCATATCCACCACATTAATGAACTTACATAGAGCTGGTCTTTTGGTATTTTATCAAATGCAGATACATCTGTTTTGAAATTCTTTGAAAGCACCGACAGAGGATTTCGGAGGAAGAGCTCAGAGGCAAGGAAGGTGTCCTCCTCGCTGAATGCTCCGTCATCAAAGACGAGAAGGAATTCGGCACCCTGGTCAAATGCCTGGATACTGTGAGGGACACCCTTGGGAAAGAACCAAACGTCCTGGGCTAGTCAGCATAGTGCGGCTTGAAGTTATGCAGAAGCGAGGACTTACGCCAGCGGTTATGTCGTCGACAAAGCTCTTACCGTCCTCATTCATGGCGGCAATACGGCAGGTACCCTTGAGCATGAGTGCCCACTCGGCCGACCTGTGCCAGTGCAACTCACGATAGGCGTTGGGCTGCAACTTCATGTCGACTCCGGCCATGCGCGAGGCAATGGGAAGCACGTCGGTGTTCTGTTGGCGGGCCCAGCCGGCCCCTGGTTGGCTCCCAAGACGATTATGGGAGAGTCCTATGGGCCACATCGCGTTCTCGACATCGCCTTTATCGGTGCCTGGCGGGGTGAAGATATCGGGGTTGAGCTTCTCGTACGCATAGGTTCCTGCGAGACTCACGTGTTAACATTCTAGGCTACCAGGACCCCCTCCACTTTCGCCGAGACTTATACACACTTGGACCTGGATCCGGTGAGCCTAGCTCTCCGCGGATGGGCTGGGGAACATCGACGCCGTCAAAGTTGAGGTAAAGTCCGAGTTTACCATCAGCTTTCTGGCCAGGGACAAGCTGAACGTCGTTGACAACGGCAGAATCGGACTTGTCGGGGTCCGGAAGCGGGGCGTTACCCCCAAGAAGCGAAGCGTCTCCTCTAAGGCTGCCAGTGGGAGCGGTCACGGATGGAATGGGTGGGCTGACACCTCCCACAGGCCCCTTATTCTCACCGTAATCTCCCATTCTGAGATCCTCGTCAGTTGATACATCTAGCCTGCTTCTCACTATGGGTGCTTACTGCGGAGCGGGAATCGCATTCCCCTTGGGCAAAGCTCCAAGCAGGCCGATGAGGAAGATGCCGTGCTTTTGTATGTGGATCATGTTGGCAACACGGAGTGGTTCGAAGGATTGGGAACAATGGAAGATTAGAGGCAAGGTATAACGCTCCAAAATGAGTCGTTAACTGATGCAAGAAAATTCATAGAAGCTTGGGGCCCTTGATGCTATTATAGTAATCAGAGTTTCCTAGATGAGACGAAATAGCTAGCTGTTCGAACCAGTTCTGACGGAGATACCCGTTCTCCCAGCCATGCTCTAGTCATTTTCGTTGGGGTAAGCACACTTTCCAACCTCATGTAGGCCGGCCTTGACACTTGAGGCTCTGGGCGCCTATGGCTTTGATGACGTAGATTCGTTTTTGTAGCTCCATGGCGAATGTTACGGCGGCTCGGACAAGTAAGCGGTAGACCCACGCACGGTTGTCACGGCACAGTTATAACCATATGTCGACCTTGTTGAGGCATCGATAGCCTATGCAGAAAGGCAGCACTTACAGTTCGCCAGATTGAGTCAGGGACCCAGGGTTGAACATGACGCAGATCGCTGCCTTTCGCAGAATATTCGGCAAGCCATAGCCTCCACACTCGGCTTTCCTTGAGCAGCTAATGTGACTATACCTACCGAACTGTCTATTGACACTTTCACTTAGCGACAGGCTAAAGCAAGGCCGGGCGATACGGCATGCCGATCTCTTTGGGCGCCTTATGCCGGCATTGCCCTGGTTTTTCGACCCGCCTCGCTCTTCAAACGCGGCAGTTGGCCATTCTTTCGTCGGGTATAGTCACAGAGCCATTGAGTCGCTCACCGCATAATAACACTCTGCTCGTGATTTGTCCAGTGGTGCCGTCCTACGGTGCACTGTACATGACTGGAATCATTAGCTTATTCACGCACCAGATGCATTAGTCATGACGGATTATTCCAAGCAGATGATGTACGATTTTGTGGGAAACATCGGCGTTTCGCGGAAATCTCGGGATATATGGCCTCGCGTCGTCGGTGCCGCCGGCTCCTAAACTCCGAGCAGAGAGGCTTGGGCTAGGTATTGTTAGCAGTCAATAGCTGCACACCACACGGCTTCCCTGTACAGATGGCGCTTACTGGAACCAGTTCGCCTGATGTAATTCTTGACCGAAAATGGCGCAGTACCTATGCTCTCGTGACTCAACAGCGTTTGAGTGTAAGCTTTAATTCAAAAACTTGTTCATCCCAGGCATCAAGATATCGACTTAAGCTTTCTTGGAGGGGATGTCTTAGCCTAACCTTCTAAATTGGGGAGTCAAATTTGAGCCCATAGCCATACGGGTATCTACTCCTCATGTATTGATAATCTGCACCGGCATTGACGTACCTATGACTCTCGAATCGAAAGTCTAAAGCTCAAAAGGGCGTTATCAGGAAGCTGCGAGCTCAACGTTTAATGTAAACTTAATGACATCTCAAGAATTATACTTGTTTCGAACCCCGCATATGCCTCCATTTTGACGTGCGCATTTGGAACCAAGGGAACTCCCGTTCTGTCAATCTTTCAACGTGCTTGTCATCATGAACAGATGAAATAAGCACACCTATGAACCTCGTATGCTGTATACGTCAGATAGACGCGTGTTGTTGGCAATGTCGTGTTGTGGTCGCGGACCTTGTCATACATCTGGTTAGAAGACCACAATCTCATTCAACACACAAAGCAGTCTCTCCCAAGGTCGCACATTTAGATGATAATAGTCTAACAGAGTGAGAGAGAAAGCATGGTACAAGTATCATGCCCGACACTTAATACAATGGTTTGAGGATCACGACCTCACTCGGACTACTGTGGCAATGCTCTCAATTGGGGGGCTGAAAATAGTGCCGAGCCGGTAACTTACAATGGGCGACCTCCAAATGTGGACATGAGGCGTGTCATCCGTGTTTACTTTTATTTGGTATGCACCCTATATCGCAATCCTGGCTACGTGAGTTGTTTGTGTTTCCTGGACCTAGAGGGACGCGGCAGCGAGGCGTTTCTCGACTTCGCCTGCGACGATCAATCAGCTGCAGCCAAAAGAGGCGCTACGCCTCTGCAGGCAACTTTAGCGAAGTCAGCCTGCTCAAAGTCTTGCTCAGCTTAGTGGCTGTGCCATGGCTCACGGCTTCATCAACTTGGTTTGAAGCACGCAACATAAGTAAAGTGACAGCTACCAGTGGACCAGGGACCTAACCGCGGTCGTATCATTCTTGCGTAAACCTAGCCTCCTTACAGCACCGGATTCCCTTTCCCATAAGCAGAGGCAATGGGCCAAGACGACTTTATCGACAAAACGGTCGTTCCGTTGGCCACGAAGTGGTTGGAAGAGTGCGGCGCGAACCACCCGTCATGTGGTAAAACAGCACGCCATAGCACCGTGTTCTGTTGGTGGAGGAGCCCATGGGTCACGTGACCCACCTCTACCTCCTTCTTGGCCAGCCTCTGCTTACTGTAGGCAGCCTACTCCTAGTTAGCTTTATATTATAGTTATTACTAATACAACAGTATTACTTTACTTTACTGCTCCTATAGGTTATAAGGCCTAGGTTAATACTAATTAATTTTCTTTATAATTAATTAATTAGCTACCTTTACCTCTTCTTTTTTGCTTTTTTAATAGTCTATAGTAATATCTATAAAATATTATAGTTGCTACCTATATTACTGTTAACTACCTGTCTACTATAGTTATATTACCTTATAATAATAATAAGTAATAAACTTAAAACATTACTCTTACTTTACTTCTACCTCTACCTATATCCCCTTTTACTTAGACGTCTAATAATAAGTAGTAATTTATATAATAATTTAGATATACCCTTTATCCTATAAAGGAAATATATAAAGTTTAATATATTATTAGGCTACCTATAGTCTAAGGGAGACTTTTATCTATATTATATTATCCTCCTTTATATAAGTAATTAACTACTATTATAGCTAATAAGGTTAACTACTAAATAGTTATATAGTCTATTCTTAAGCTAAAGGGGAAGTTAAACTAGTTATAATAGTAAGTCCTAGTTAATATATTACTTTATACTACTAAAGTTAAGAAATATATTAACTATAAAGTCCTTTAACTAGTAATTAATACTAATAAGTATAAGAATTAAGAGAATAAATATAATACTACCTATAGTATTATTATTAGCACTTATAACCTTATAATTATTAAGCTCTTTAACATAGGATAAGTTAATAATAGTAACCTATATACTCTTATAAAAACACTTAAGAAGTTTATCCCTAAGGTATCTAAAGATACTATTATTACCTTTATTAATAAGTTTAGTAAAGGTAGTACTTAAGACTATAAAACCCTTTATAATGCCTTTACAAAGGTTTAATACCTCTAAAGCTATATTACTAGCCTCTATAGTAAAAACTTTAACTACTATTAGGCTATTCTTATGCTTAACTACTTTAAGGTGTAACTACTAAATACCTATAAGTACTATACTAATAATAATAAGACACTTACCTAGGTAAAGGTTATTAAGACTATTTATACTTTTGCCTAGGATAAGGAATAAAAAATAGGACTTATTATATACTATAAAAATACTACTAATTTAATAGTAACCTCTTCTAGTGCTAACTAAGGTACTACTTTTACTAAGAATATTACCTATAGTAGTTTTTACTCTTATTATAAGAAAAACTACTTTACTATAAAGTGCTAGACTACTTACCTAAAGCTAGTTCTTATTAATTATCCTTATTATAATACCTTTTTTACTTATATAACTAAGTATATATATAATAAGGATTATAAAGAAAGATTATCTAACTTATTATTAACCTTTGTTTTTATTAAAGGAGCCTTAGGTGCTCTTAGTAGCTTCTCTATTACTAGCCTAGCTATAAAGCTTAGCTATATAGTATATATAGCTATTAATAATAAGGTTATTACTACCTTTAATATTATACTAGATTTAGGCTACTTTAACCCTATATTTAACTTATTAACTTACTTTATATTCTATATAGTCTATAGTAACTTTTAACTTTTTACTATAGTAAATAGTAATTAGGTATATCTAGAGGGCAGTAGTACTGTTTTCTTCTAGACAAAGGATCTAGCTAACTTAACTTAGACTATTAACTAGACTATTAAAGATATTAAGTATAGCCCTCTTAGCCTAGCTAACCTTTTTAGCCTAGGTAAATTATATAAGGTAGGCATTAAATATAACTATACTACTACTTATATTATTAACACTAAATCTAAGGCCTATTTAGCTACTATTAAATAGATCTTAGACATTTATATCCTTTATATAACTAATAGCCTAATTATACCTATAGTAACTACCCTTAGATTAGCTATAGTTAAAGGTAAGTACTAACTAACCCTTAAGATAATATATTACTAACTTATTTACGCCTATTTATTATAGGTTATTAAGGCCTACTGTTAAGTAGGTATATAATTTATATAGGTAAAAATTAATAACTTTTACTATAAGGCCTACTACTTAGCTAAATCTATAGAGCTTATTAGCTATAATACTTTATTACCTTTTACCTTTATAAATAAAAAAATCTATCTAGACCTTATTAAGGTTAAACCTCTTTTTAAACTTAGTATATAATATACCTTTTACTTTTTTAACTATTATAGTAGTTATTACTAGCTTACTTTATTAAAAACCTATTACTATAAGGTTATTCTTAATACTATTAAGAAGTTTAGTACTATATTTACTAATATAATAGGTCTCTTAATTAAAGGTTAAATATATAATAATACACCTAAGCTTAAGAAAGTGCTTTATAACCTTTTCTTTAAAGGCACTTAACTTTACTTAACTACTACTTATACTTTATTAATAAATAGTATAATTAAATATACTAGCTATACCTTTATAAAGGCTACCTATACTTTACTTATTAATAATAGCTTACTAAAGGATCTCTAGGACTATACACTTAACACTATAGTGTAGATCCTTAACCTCCTACTATAGTTAACTAAGGGTAAAATAAGCCTTTATAAGATTATTACCTATAAGCTTAACCTTACTACTAACTAAGAACCTTCTTAAATTAAATACCTTTATACCTTTAGTTATATTATATATATATACAAGAAAAGTAGTAAGTGCCCCCCTTGTTCTATAAAAATAGAACCCTATATAATAAAAGGTTACCTTGTTAGCTATAGCTCTTTATATAGTTATATCTACTATATCTATATCTTTAATTAGAAGTAAGTTATCTATTACTATAACGTTTATTTTTATAAAAAGAAGGAGAAGACTATTTTTTACTTTATTACTAATGTAAATATCTTAGTAGATACTAACTATAATATACTTTTTAATAAGCCTAACCTCTAGATTTAGTTTCCTAGCTAAGTCTTTAATTTTTACTTACTAGTTACTAAGACCTTATAAAACTAGTAGGCTAACTAAACTAATAGTAGCACTATTAATAGTAAGTGTATTAATAATACTACCTATATAACTTTACCTCTAGAGGACACTACTATACCTACCTTATTACTTACTAATAAATAGCCTATAAATAAATAACTAGATAAATAAGATAATACTTTTACTAATAATAAGTTTTATAAGGTTATTTAATAGGAGGCTAACTACCTTCCTTTTATTATAAAGAAAGATAAGCTAGACCTTATTATTAAGGCTTTTACTACTATATCTACTACTAAGTATATTACTACTAGTTACCTATATTATACTAGTGTAGTAAAGTTACCTAGTTACTATTATAAGATAGTAGGTATCTAAAACTATAAGAAAAAGGTATATCTTTTAGCTAATATTTAGGTACACTAAGATAGTTAAGGTTACTTTATTAGTACCCTTATAGTAGCTATATTATTAAAGGTACTATCTACTAGTTATAATATACTTACTACCTTTAAGAAGGCAAAGAAAGGCCTACACTAGCACTATTAGAAATAGGCCTATAATGCTAAGATCTAGTAGTTTAATAATAAGGAGGTATATACCTTTATTAACCCCTTAACTAGAGCTAAAGTGCTACTAGGTAAATAGGTATTTAATATTAAAACTAACATAAATAATAAAATTATATACTTTAAGGCCTAATAAGTAGTCTATAGTAACTTTAAGTAAGGTAATTAGTTATTATAAGAGGTATATATAGCTATAGCTACTACTACTACTATTTATCTTTTTTTTACTATTATTACTCTTTATAGATTAAAGTATAAGATATATAACTTTAATACTACTTTTCTTACTACCTTTGTTTTTACTAGTACTAATGTCTATGTTAAATAACCTACTAGTTATACTACTATTAATAATAAGGTCTAGTTGCTTTAAAAGGCCCTCTATAGTCTATATAAGTTACTACTATAGTAGTTTATGCTTATTAAAGGCAAAATAGAGAAGATTAGCTTTTAGCTAGTTAAAGGGGAGATCTACCTCTTCTATAACAAGGACCTTAATACCTACGCCTTAATATATATTAATAATAATATAGTAGCTACACCTACTACTAAAATAACTAAGAAGGTATATAATATACTTACTAAGGTCTACCTACTAAAGGACCTTAGTAAGGCCTCTTAGTTTCTTAGCTTTTAGATCTAGTGTTTTACTGCTAATAAGATTTTGTCACGCAGGATATTGCTGACTGACACCGCTCTCCGGAACGACGTCGCTTATTAATCTAACCCTCGCTCCTGAATATGGATACTTGCGGCGGAATTCACCAAGAGAGGCAATATTTAAGGAGCGTAGATTATAGCACTATAGATAGAAGAAATAAGCCACTTTTAACTATATAAATTACCCCCTAAACGCACTGCTTAATAATAGATTTATATTAATTAATATAAGTATACTAAAGGTATACTTTATTACTTTAGTTATACTAACCTTTAGCTAGTTAAGACCTTATTACCTACTAACTAGGACCTTCTTATTACTTAAAGTAAAAATAACTATACTAAAGCTAACTAATAGCTCTATATTAAATAGACTAGCTGCCTTAACTAGTTAGCTACTAGTATATACCTAGATATTACTTTTGTAGTTAGTAAGCTCTCTTAGGCTAATACTAGCCTATTACTTACTTATTAAGTAGCTATTAAGCACCTTTTTTACTACCTTAAAGGTATTACTTATTATAGTATCTTATTTAGTAGACTTAACCTCTCTACTAACGTTAGCCTCTATACTATAGTAGATACTTCTTTTACTAATAATTACCTATTGTAGGTATCTATAGGTAGTTATATTGTCTACTTTACTAGCTTACTAGTAGCCTAGAAGTCTAAGTAATAGACCTTTGTTACTTTAAGCTTTACTAAGGCAGAGTTTATTAACCTTACGCTAGTAGTAATTACTATAAAGTAAATTTATTACTATACTAAATAACTCCTTAGCTAACTACTAAATACTCTAACTATCCTTTTTACTAATAGTACTAATATAATAGTTAACGTTATAAATCCCTTTAATAAAGTATAAACTTAAAGTATTAATATCTAATATAAATAGATAATCTAAGAGGTTTATACCTATAATAATATTACCCTTTAACTTATTTATAGTACTAAGATAGCTACTAATAGCCTTATAAAGGCACTAGCCTTAAATAAATATAAGGATTTTATTAGACTACTAGGTATAGTAGATAGATTAGATTAATAGGTTATATAGGTATATAGATAGACTATATAGATAATAGGTTATATAGATTATATAGGCTTATTAGTATATAGATAAATTATTACTAGACTAATAGGTAAATTACTAGCCTTTTACTAAAGTTATTATATACTTTAAAAACTCCTTAGATTTAGAGGATTTAAGGTTAGGCAGTTATTTGCTACTATTATTATAATATACAGGAGTAGGCTAGTAGAGCCTAAGGGGGAGTGTTAGTAGAGGAGCCTATGGGTCACATGACCTACCTTTACCTCCTTCTTGGCTAGCCTTTGCCTACTGTAGGCAGCCCACTCCTAGTTAGCTTCACATCACAGTTATCGCCAATACAACGGTATTGCCTCACTTTGCTGCTCCCACATGTTCTGTACTGACAATTCGCTGCTGATAAGCGACCTGGAGGGGAAGGGACTGGTTGCAACACGTCTCCTCTTCTTCTCCCTCCATCCGGCGTCAGATGAAGTCGACATTGCTCGACTCCAACTTTCCGAGTCGCTGAGCCCAGACACGCGATACGTTGCTCTCAGCCATCGATGGGGCGCCCACGAAACGTGCTGCACCACCTTGGGGAACCTGAAGGAAATGATCGAGACAGGTGTCCAGGTATCAAAGTTGCCGGCTACGTTCCGCGATGCAGTCTACGTCGCTCGGGGGATGGGGTTGTCCTACCTCTGGATCGACTCCCTCTGCATCGTCCAGGACGACAAAGAAGACTGGAAAAATGAGGCGCAACGCATGGCCATTATCTACGACAACGCGACCTACACGATTGCTGCGAACGACGGCCTTGATAGCAGTTCGGGACTCTCCATGCGGGGCTCCGACCTCAGGAGCACCAACATACTCGACTCGCGGGCCTGGGTGTGCCAGGAACGCATGGTATCGCCGCGGTCGCTCATCTTCACAGGGGACTCCGTCCTTTGGGAATGTCGCGAATGCGATGCTTCCGTCGCGAGCCCCGACCTCAAGCTCCGAAGGACGATAGGGGCGGAAGAGACTCCAACCCACCCGAAGGACATATTCGTCTACTTCAGAGACTGGCGTTTGCCTCTGAAAGAAGAGGAACCGGCGAGAGTGACTGAAATCGAGGACGATGATGACGAAGACTCTCTTGAGAGTTCAGAGGACGAGCAGTCCGATATCGAGGAAACAGAAGACATACCAAAGGATGACGCGGGAGCTCTGGCGCATACCCGGCCGAGGCGTCGCAGCAGTGAGCACAAGGCCGCCTCCAAGAAGGGAGAAAACCTAGAAGACGGCAATGTTGCCCTTCAGGAGACATCCTATTCTCAACATACGCCCAATGAAATCGTGCTTCGCAACGGTACACCGGAGCCGGATCCTAACGCCGCCCTAGCCGCCGCTTCTGACCTCCGTCTCGACTCGGAGGACGCAACGAGACGCGCAGAAGACATCGTCTTCAACAATTCCGAGGAAGCGCAAGAACCACCAGAGCATCCTGACAGCGAGTACGACTCGGATGGATACCCCGCCTACACAGGCGGCTTGCCAGGCCACGCGGCAAACTTGTCCGTCTTTCTCCAAGGCGGCAGGACGTCGAAGCCCTACAAGCTTTATCCAGAGAACCTGAGAGAGGGTGACGCGGACCCCTTTGGCGATTTTATAGTCGTCGTGTCCGACCTCGACGATTCCTTACGACCGCACTACCGGCTCTTCCTCAAAACGTGGTGGTCGTTCTTATCCAACTACTCCCCGCTCTCCCTCACCTACGGGTCCGACAAGTTCTTGGCGATCAACGGCATCACGTCGGTCGCACAGAGGTGGACGCATTTGCGGTCTTCGTTCGGCCTCTTTTACCACTTCTTGGAGACGGAGCTGATGTGGTACGTCGACCCCGACGGACCACCAGGAGCGAGACACGAGAGCTGGCTCGTCCCGACGTGGTCGTGGGCGTCGACGAGAAACGCGAGGGTGAAGAACGACGTATACGCGCGATACCCGCTTCTCGGAAACATCATGATCAAGCCGGTGATCACGCACGCCATGGGTACAGCCTTTGACCAGCCGCTCCCCTTCGCCGCCTGGATGGCCCGGAGGTACCACTCCATCGAAGTCAAGGGAGACCTGAGGAAGGGCGTGGTCACGGCCGCGCAGGGGGCGGACGGCAAGACCAGATACCCGATCGTCCTCGACAGCGTGGGCAGGTTCTCGGACGAGGAGGTGCACGATTTCCGGCCCGACTGCGCGGAGGACTTCCCCGTCGGCCGGCCTGTGAAGGTCCTCTACATGGTGTGGTATCATTACGATGCAGAGTACTTTGGGCTCGCAGAGTACATCGACACCGGCTTGGTCCTGAGGCAGATGAAGGGCGAGACCGAGATCGGCATGTATGAGGAGGATGTGCCCAAGTCGTTTTTGAGCGACCAGCGCCTCTTCAACAGGCTCGGGTATTTGGAAACGAGGTATCCGGTTGGAAGCTTGCGGGATTCTGACTTCATGTCGGAATTAAACTGGTATTTCGCGAGGCTAGCTTGAGATTATTTGCCCAGGCCTATGGCAACGCCCTCAATGACTGCCTCCTAGTCCAAATCCTCCTCGAGGTATCTCAATACCCTGTTATAACGACTCCATGTTCCTCCTCATTGGATACACGGTGGCATGCCACCTCCTTCCTCCGAGTTCCATGCCCAATCTGTGTCTCATAGCTCGACATCTCGTCTCCCCGAAATGATAGTTGCAGCAGTGGTCACTTGCAATCCACTCACTCGCCCTCTTTTCATACCACAGGTTCAGCCCGGTCCGGTTGCGGAATCTTTGGTTCTGGAGATCTTTGATGCGGCGTTGGAGCTTCTTCATGGACCACTTGACTTTGAGGACGTTGCCATTGGATCAGGCATCTCTGCGGAGGCTTTGGAGATTACTGTAGTGCGGGTCCAAGACCTCTTGCACTATCGTATCGAACTCGGCCTCTAGGGCGAGGCTATCTTCCGCTTCCTCTTCCACAAAATGCATTCGGTCCATGCAGAGCTGATTTTGCTGTCTAATCGCCATGCAGCGTGCGCGCCCGAATCAAACGGCAGGGTGCCTTTTGCTTCGGCCTAATCTCTCAATGGCGTCAAGCCCAATGTAGTAGCCCAAGGGATGGCAGACAGTGGGTGCAGGGCGAGGGAGGGGGGGCGGGGGGCCAGGCGTTTGATGATGTAGTTAAACATTGTGTGTTTGATAGCAGACGAGGTGAATTGTGGTTGTGAGGGTAGGGAAACGGAACGGTTCATCCGGAATGATCTGTTTGAGATGGCATTTGACGCAGTGACCTGGAATGAGGTATGAAGAATAGGTTTTTGCAAGAGGAAATGCTACGGTACGCATAGTCATGAGCAGGATAAAAGATTTCTGAGAAAGAGCTTGGTGGGTTATGGTCGGCGGCTTTGTGGTGTACAATGATGCTATCGCCGTTGACACCTTACTTCATGATGTTCCGTGGTTCAGTCACGATCAGCCTCAAGCTCACCCAGTCCCCTTTAAGTTTTGAATTAGACTCGAGGTTTACCTTTTTGGATTATAAGGTTACCTCAAACTGTCGCCATCTGCGTTGAGAATAAGCAGAAAGTGTCATTGGCACATACAACTTCTTTGACATCCTATGTTTCTCCAGTGGAGGGGTTCGTCGTGCCTCTGGTTCATCGAACTAATGAGATGGTGTGTGTTCAACCCTAACCATAGAAACCGCCCAGGCCACTTAAGAACCGTGGATTGAACCGAAGAGAGAACAGCGAGTACCGCCCCTCTCGCTTTGCAGAGTACAATAGTGTCAAAGTGAAAGAACAGTTTGGCGATAACTACGGGATGCTCGTACAAACACTCGCTCTCAGGCGTTACAACTCAATTAACAACCTATCTGTCGTGTGTGTCTGCCATCACTCTGTTCGGCGGCAGTCAAGAATTTACGCACTTCGCTCACGTAGCTATCAATCTGTATGGAGCACCCATTTGTGTAAACGATCGGAGGCCACGATGGTCCTGTAATAGATCATGTTGTTACAAAACTCCCAGGATATTTAATCAATCCCACAGGAACTGCAAGATAACGATTGCCGTCCGGCTCATCAAATCGGACCATCGGTGAGTACCCTCAACCGCGGGCAAAGTTTATGCATGAGCCTTATCATTAAATTACTCGACTCCTTGTTTGAACCCAGATTACATGGCAACTCCATAGTAGTAGGCTGGCATTGGCGCACGGTGAAGTCGTCGGCCAGACAAGGGCCGGAACCAGGGAAGCATCTGAGTTAAACCAGAGGACAGCAACTCACGGCCCGGCCGTTGCTGTGACACCATCCTCGCCTCGCCTCCTGTCCATGACAGTTCTATAACGCCGGCGATTCCAAGGGAGATGTTCGATACATGACCCCCCTGGGATTGGAAATTCCCCGATTAGATCCACCGCCTTGTAACCGACTCATGCTATCCTATTCGAGCAGGCACCTCGAACAAGCCTCGAGATGAACAAGGGGGCCATGTCTCGTTGGGCTGCGATGGGAAATTGGACAGACTCGAACCCAACGTGATGGGGCGTGGGGGGGGGGGGGGGGGGGGGGTGGCAGCCTTACCCACACGGCATGATGATCCGTCATTTCCTCAAGAGGCCCGTCCCGCTACACACCGTCTCGTCGCCGCTGATACTTCGCGATAGCTTCACTCGGATTCGTCTTCCATATTACCGTAGGCACGGTCTGGCCGCGTCAACCAATCACACGCATTATCGATATCGACACCATCGACCAGGCAATCAACGAAATGAGAGGGGGCCGCTTGTCTTGTTTCCGCAAGAAGCTCCGGTGCCCTCCCTGATGTTTTATGGTTTTTTTTTGTTCTTTACATGGAAAAAAAGTATATAAAAAAGAGTTAAAACGCATCTGATATCAGGTGTGGGCCCGGGAGTGCGGTAGGTTGCCGCGAGTCCGTGAGCATGGGGGGTTCAGTGAACAATGACAAAAATGACGGTATCGTATCCGGGTTGACCGCCGCACGGCCTGGCAACCTTGTTCACATCACGTAGGGGGGGGGAGGGTTACGAAAAGTTAGAAGAAGAAGGAAAAAAAAAACCCGAGCTATCCGTGTTGTGAGCGTGAGCGGTCGATAGTTTCCCACCTCTTGCCGGCCGGTCGATCGACGTAGACCTGTTCCTCGCCTGAACTTTGTTTTGCATGCGTCATGCGCGGGTCTCGGGTCTGGTTTCCAAATATATTCGGGCCTTTGGAGGGGGAAAGTCTTTGACACGAAGGATTTGTCGGTACGGGGAAGACAAAACGGTCAGATGTCGACGACGCGCGTCAACCGTATGACGCTCATGGGAGGACCGTCACATGGGAAAGCGGGATTTTCACATGCGCCGCTGAATCACGACATATTACATACCGTACTCAGGTCGGCTTGAGTCAGCCTCGCATTATCTCGCGTCAGTAACGAGACCTAGAGGGTCTTGTTTTTGCCCCCCCCCGCCCCCGGTCGTCGCAGTAGCGCAGCGGGTAAACATGAACCCTCCTCTTGCATGTTCGCCCAGGATGACGCTCGTCTCATCCCGAACTCTGGCCCGGATGAGATCGTCCAATGCCGGAATGACAGTTGACGACGTGCCGCGCCGGGAAAGCTTAGCGGCCTTGTCCGCCGTTGATCAAACTCGCGTACCCCCTCCCTGGCAAGCGCACCTTGGTGGTTGGTATTCGTACGGACACATCACCAACCGTCTGTAAAACAGAGTTCCTGCTGGCGTACCTACGGCCTGCTGCAACTTCCGTCGTCCTTTGGTGGGCACGAAACACACACACACACACACACACACACACACACACACACACACACACACACACACACACACACACACACACACACACACGCACCGCAAGATGGCCCCGATACCGCCCATGTTTCGACGGTCTCGACGAGTGGAGGAGACGAAGTCTCATCTAATTTTGGTACCCCAGCCCGCCTTTCTCTCCCTCCAGCTCACTCTGCCTTTCTCGCTGTTCAGGACTTTAGGTGGAGTCGTGATACACAGCATTTGCTTTCTGGGCGAACAAGAAAATTAACTTTAGGAAAAAGACTCCACAGCTCGGAGCTCTTCCCCGGCCCAGGGCATGCTGCCCAGCCCCCTTGCGCACATCATGGGTCAAAGATTGCCAGAACGCGAACAACACAAGGAGGTGTACACTATCTTTGCAAACGCTATGCGTGTGGACGGAAGGGAGAGAAAGGGCGCCGTTTGGGCTCGAAGGTCGTCGGGATGGACCTTACCATCACTAGGCAGGAGAGAGATATGCGCGGGCAAATCGCGCCTTTTGACACACTAGACCACACCCATCCTGCGAGGATGGGCTATCGTTTTTCTGGATCCGCCGCGACGCGTGAAGGCAGTGCGTGCCCTTGGCGATGGATCTGGCTCACTGGGACCTCCGTTTCGTCTCCTCAGGTCCCCGTACCAAATCCAGCTTAGGAAAGAGGGGGGTTCTGGAGGGACGGAGAGAACGGACAGAATGGCAACTGGGGCCTCAGGGGGGCGACTTTCATGTGGCATGGTGCTTCTGGGAGGAGGAAGGCGAAAAGAAGCGAGCGGTGATGGGAGGCATCTGGATCGTGGAGTATCGGTGACGGTGACTCGAAAGAAAATAATAAGAAACCCCCTCCCCAAGTGAAAAAAAAGGGGGTTATTTGCGAGCAAGAAACGGATCAAGGCTCGGGATGTCCGCATTAGGCAAGCCGAGAAGGAGAGACGTGGGAAGAGACACACGCTGGAGGAAGCCTGCCTACATAGTACGAAGGTGCGGCAGGGGAGGCCCCCTTTTGTCATCACTGGCACGCACGGGCGAGACACCAGCTGGAACGGCCGAACATACCCACTCCCAGTGGAGAGGCTGAGAGTTTGGCGGCACGCGGGCTGAGATGTCGGTGGAAGATCTCTCAGTAGCACAAAGCCGGCACCACTTAGGCCACATACATGGTGCACACAATCCCAGCAGCTTGTCTTGTCCTGCATGCAGCCGCGGAGCTCTGTATCTTACCGTGAGGGGCATGAGGGGAGGGGAGGGGAGGGGAGGGGGGTTAGAGGGGTAAAAAACCCCCATCTTCCGCCGCGTCGCGGGTGAGCGGTCTAGAACGGTGGCCGAAACTCCTCGCGGGAGGGGGAGGGATGGGATGCTGGTCGTCTGGTTCGCGATGGGTGGCGGTTGTTTGTCGTCGAGGGGGAGTCGATGGTCTCTCCGGCCCCGGTGTCCCGGGCGGCACGGAAGGGCGGACACAGACACACACGCACACACGCACACCGCATACTTGGCACAAAGTTTAGCACCGGAGCGGGTTCTTGGGTATAGCGCGGCGCGGTCCATGGGCGTTGCGTTATGGTAGGGGATAGGGGGACATAGGGGATATAGGGGGACCATCGTGAAAGGGCCTTTCACAGCCTCACTCAGGATAGAAACGTCAAATGCCCGACAAGCAGATTGCTCCAAGGATATGAGGACGGTCACGCGAGTTACTGGCCACCAAGGTCGTTGATTTGGGGATGGAGAGATGAGCCCTCTCGGAACAAATCAGGATCGCCAACTCAAAGACAGATCGCAACCCAGTGGGCGTGGCTCTTCGTGTTCATGTGGGTACCGGTCTGCATCATCAGCCAAGGGTCGGTCGTTCGACCGCGGAAGATCAACGAGCCTGTTGGAAACGAACCGGTGAGCCTCTAGAACATACCACCGAGTTCGCGATGGGCGGCGGCACACGTACGGTACGATATACGTAGGTACGTAACGAACGGCGGGAAGTTGGGTGTCATGCTACGGGTCCGCAGGAGGAGCACTTATCCTCCTCCAACTAGTCGCCCAACCTGGAAAACGGCCGAGACCAAGGAAGAGAACCAAAAAAAGACTAGTCTGTCCAGACCGTCCATGGCACACTGTCCGAAGGGGTGGGATGACTTTGTGCGACGTGTATCCGTAACTGTCGGGGCTACGTCATGCTTGTACGGTCATGGCTGCGCCAACGGCAGCCACCGTCATCGCCCCGATGGTTCGGGAATCAGGGGACGGGCGCAGGGAACGAAAAAAAAAAAAAAAAACAGGAGGGCTGCAACTGCAACGCACATGTTTGCATTTGGCCAGGCTTATTGTGCTCAACTTCTGTGGTTCGGATGTTTATCCCGGTGACATGGGAGGGGGCACCACATTCTATGCCACGGCGAATCCAGGCACGCCAGACAAGTACCAGATCGGGGAGGGGTCTGCGCCACCCGTAGCTGCCATGAGTCTGCTGCCAGGGGACCGCCCTGCTTGGTTCGCTGCTAGTCTCTAGGTTGTCTTGAGGCTCAGCCAGGGGGGGAGTGTGAAAAGTGAGGAGGGGGGGGCGTAGTGCGGTGTAGGGAGGAGGTTTATGAGAGTCATTGGGCCAAAGATGTCCGTTTTGCAGACAGTCTGGACTTTTCGATGAACCTGTGTGTGTGTGTGTGTGTGTGTGTGTGTGTGTGTGTTTATGTGCGTGAGAGATATGACCATGTGTGAGATTTGTGAGATGAAATGAGTTCCGGCTTTGCTCCGATAAGTTGACGTGTGATTGGCGCCGGGTGACACATGTCACTTTTATTAATAGAAAGGGAAAATGGCGTTCGCTGGTGTAAAACTGTTTTCTGCAAGGTGTTAGTGAGTGAGAGCGCCTCAAACATGAGATAATGAGTCAAAACGGGGGAGGAACGAGCTTCCGAGAGAGAGAAAAAAACTCAAACCCCATGCGGCGAATGGCGGCAGCTGAATCATGGTTGGGCGCAGACGGGTGACGGCATTCTGGCTCATTTTCTTATCTCAATCGGCCCTACGGAAGCGGCTTTGCATGCAAGATTTGGCCATCGATCACATCTGCAACAGCGCTACGGTAGTGGCTGCTGCGTGTCTTGTCTTGCTTATGTGTGTGTGTGTGTGTGTGTGTGTGTGTTTGCTGTGCTTGTTCTTAGCCGCCGGCCGCACACCTTCAGGGGTCGATCAACCGATGATTAGTCCACTACGTCGTCGTCCTGGTGCGCAGGACACGGGTGGTCGAGCGCGACAGCGATAGGCGGTCGGCCGGCAATGCAACTAGGGCGGGAAGAGGCAATGATGGGCCCGGCACAGCAGAGCTTCACTTGGTTCGGTTTGGCTCGGCAAGAGGAGGTCGCCGCAGGATGGATATCCGTACGAATGAGGTACTACCTATGTAAGTACGGATACACTAGTGTAGAGACGAGGGGTGTGAGCTGATGACGGCATGGGGGTCAACGCGGGATGGCACATGGGGGTTAGTGTAGATGCTGAGACCCCCAACACAGCCAAGGGAATTAAGAGCTCTCAGGACGCAGAGAATGGACGGCTAAGGGTTCCTGGCAGGGATGAGGGCAATCTCGGAGGGCTGGAGATGTTCGAGCAAGGGGCTTACTGTTTGCCTACGGTACTCACATCACAGCCGCGACGAAGTATCGTATGTACGATGTACACCACACGTACAGGGAGGGGGTAGGTATATTTTACGTACGCTGCTATGTACGTACGGATACTCTTGTTGACATTCTCTTTCACCTGCTGCTCACTTGATCAGTTGCTCGACTCGACTCCTTCAACCAAGGTCTGAGTGAACTCTCTCTCTCCATCTCTCTCTCTCCCTCTCTCTCTTCCTCTCTCTTAGCAATATAAAAAACAAAATGCAGACGAATAAAGACAAAAGAAGGGAGGGAAAAAAAAAAATGAAGCATGCCACTCGAGTATTTCCTTGGCAAGCCAATTTGTCGAACGGAAGGAAGGATTCAACAGGAGCTTCGGCGGCCGGATCCACTCTTTCTGGTACAATGCCATTTTCAGCACAAGGGAAAACTCTTCGACGGCGATTGTGACTGCACCTTCTTTATTTTTATTTTTTATTTTTTTCAAGCTACTACAGAAGGGGCAAGAGCGAAGAAGGGGTAAGAATGCAAGAGTGCGAAAGAGGAAAGAGGTACGTATCGATGTCTTACCCCCCTCTGGTTTCCTCTTCCCCCTTCCGTCTTGCCGGCGGCGGCAGGCACTAACAACCACGGCAACTGCAGGCGCAAATCAGACACACACCTACTTGTATCTTACCTACCTGCCGTACCTTTACAAAATCATCCTTTATTTCGGTTATCTTTTATTTTGTTTTATTTTATTTTTCTGATTATTCAGTGTTTTTCATCCCTTCCTTATTTGGACCACACACACATGTACATCACACCCTCAGATATGCACATATGCACGATGCACGCCATACACATACACACACACACACACACACACACCTCGACGACCTCTGCTTATCGCCGCTTCCACCGCACCACCGTCGGCTTCTCTCCACTTCTCTCTGACGACTGTTGTGGGCCACACACACACACCCCCCTTTCGTGTTTTTTTTTTCTTCCTCTTTCTAGCCCCGCCAGCCAGTCGAGCCCGTCCAGTCCGTCTTGCTTGGCCTACCTACCTACCAAACTTGCAAATCCACTCTCTTCCCTACTACGTCGGCGCAAAAGATGGTGGTGCTCTACCAAGACTAAGACTGGCTTAGGCACGGCAGGGCAGGGCAACCGGGCAAATCGCATGGCACAACAGGGCATGGTGGACGGGATTGCCTCCCTGATCCATGTTTCGAGACCACCGCCATGAATGACCTCGACCCATCCTGAACTACCAAGTACCTTATTGCTTCCTACCTACCCGTGGGCGTGGATGAACTGACAGACTGCACTCTGCATGCGGACGGACGTCAAACATGGTTCAAGGTCCATGGTTCCACGCACATGGCCCGACCAAACCATGACCAGTGGTGTACACCGAACATGCCTCTCCCTCTCCCTCTCCACCTGCACCAGACAGACAGACGGGCCGCTCTCTGATAGAGAGATTCACACGAGCCGGCAAAGTGGGTGCAAGTCTTACGAGATAACGCAAAAAGCACTCCAGACCCGGTACCGTCTGCATAGCACGCACCAGCCCAGCGCCGGGGCCGAGAAACACCAAACCCACCCCCATCGTGGATCTCACCTCACCTCCCGGCTTGCCTGGCTCGCTCGTCGCCGCCGCCTCCGCCGCTGTCGTTGCTTGTGCCTGTCTAACAGTCTCCAGTTCTTTCCATTCTTCTGCCCCTTCTCCATCCCTCCATCCCTACCTCGTCTACTTCACTTTTCGCCTCTCATTACCTCCCGTCTCTCCGCTACTTCCGCCTGCTGCTGTACACTGCGGACACTTGAACTTTCAAGCTCCGGCTCCCATACCTAGATCATCCCCCCTCCCTCGTCCTTCTCCCGTCCCTCCTTCATCCGAACCCTTCAACTCCCGTCTTCCATTTCCATCTTCTTACACGATGGCGCCTTCTTTTCACAAGTGCTACCGCCGTAAGGTCCACTGACGACTCCTAACGTTGCAATCACTCTCGCCTTGCCGACGATAGATACCTGGCTGGACACACGATTCGTCCATCTCACAAACATCGCCATCAGCAGCTCTAACTACCACCCCATATCGTGTCGTCACTAGGTGGCCGCACCTTCTACCAGTACTACCAAGTCACGCCAGAATATACTGTTATCAATCGATAGAGAGAAAGAGGGCTCGCAAGGACAGGCAGGCCGACCGCGCACCCAGACAGAGGCGACACCGACGCCGACCAACCGTAGACGACGATCATTTCCAAACGCCGGCACAATGTCGGGTTCTCCTCAGGGTCTGGGGACGAGCTCCAACTCGAGCTCCAACGAGTCCCCGCAACCTGCTTCTTCTCTGAATCCTTTCAACAGCCCGCCTCAAGTCCAGCAAGGACAGTCGGGAAAGCTTCTCACTCCGCCATTGCTCCATCCTGCCTCCGCGACCCCACAGGCCAAGAAAGAGAAGAAGAGGGTCGGCTTTCACGGTGACGAACAGCCTCAGCTGTCTCAACCAGTGACCCGGCCACCCAGCATCGTCATAGAAGACGACTACTTCGCGCAGAACATGTCTCCCGAAGTTAACCCCTTCGACACACCGCGCCACGATGCTGATTCTACACCAGCCGGCGCACCGGATGCCGGTGAGTTGCGCCGGGCCCTTACCCAGGTGCTCATCTTGGAAAACCAGGACAGCAGCCGTCCCGAGATACCTGCCCGGCCCCGCCCCGTTCTGCGCCGAAACACCAGCTATGACGATCCCCAGGAGAGGGAAAAGGCAGACATGGCTGAGCGGACCGCCGGCGAGCGCCAGCAGCGTTCCGGCCTCGAGGCTCGCCAACGAGCCAACCGGCTGGCCGTCAGCGTCGAGAACTACGCGTCGCCGGACCGTCGCAGCTCAGTCGATAGCAGCGTCGCCAACCCCTTTAGTGACGATGAGGAAGCCGACAGGGTCACCGGCTTGAGTACGGCAGTAGATGGCGCAGACGACCGCCGCAAGGTTCGGTCTCGTCCCAAGAGGAACTCTCAAACCGATGCCGAGGACCTCGTCCGATCCCACACAAAGCGTGCCAAGAAGAACGTGCGCGGGCCGAACGACTACTTCAAATATCAGCCACCACCCGGCGTCCGCTCTGGGACTGTAACCCCTACCTTGGAGCAGTCTTACGCCCATGACTACGTCCCCCCGCCCAAACAGTATCAAGGCGGTATTCTCTCCTCCCTTCTCAAGCTGTACAATGAGAATGGCAGCGGCAGCAACAGTGGACGGAACACGCCGGGATCCAACACCCCGGCCACGGCAACGCCTAGCCACTCTCCCCCCGGCTCCTTGCCGGCCTCTGCACCCCCTTCAGCCCCTGGCTCGCCTCGGCCCTCGCGCCCCAACAGTGGCTTGTTCAACTACCACAAGAAGCAGGGCTCTCGTTCCTCCATGGCCCTGGCCGAGCTTATGAAGTCGTCGTCGGCCATGGCCGGTCCCGCTTCGAGCGTCTTCAGCCAGGGATTCACGGAGAAGCTCAGGCAGGAGCCCCCATCCAGGCCAAAGAAGAAGAAGTCCAGCGTGTGGGGTGGCTCGTCGCCCAGGTCGTCCAAGTCTGCCAAGGCCGACGATAAGATCCGAATCACCAAGCACATTGCACAGATCTTGTCGAGGCATAAGTACCTTGTCAAGCTGTGCAGGGCGCTGATGATGTATGGTGCTCCGACGCATAGACTCGAGGAGTACATGAAGATGTCGGCGCGTGTACTCGAGATTGAGGGCCAGTTTCTTTACATCCCCGGCTGCATGATCATCAGCTTCGACGACAGCGCAACGCACACGACCGAGGTCAAGATTGTTCGCTCGGCGCACGGAGTCGACCTGGGCAAGCTGCGCGACGTACACGACATCTATAAGCAGGTTGTTCACGATATCATCAGCGTCGACGACGCCACCGTCATGCTCGAAAACATCACGAGTCGCAAGCTGAAGTTTGGCAACTGGACGCGTGTCCCAATCTACGGGCTCGCCAGTGCCTGCGTTGCCCCTTTCGCCTTCCAGGGTCGCTTCATCGATCTGCCCATTGCCTTCGTCCTGGGCTGCCTCCTCGGCTGGATGCAGCTCATTCTCGCACCGAGCAACGAGCTGTATGCCAACGTCTTTGAGATTACGGCTGCCATCGTCACTTCCTTCTTGGCGCGCGCTTTCGGTTCAATCCACAAGGGCCAACTGTTTTGCTTTTCTGCCCTGGCACAAAGCTCTATCGCCCTCATTCTACCCGGTTACATGGTCCTCTGCAGCAGTTTGGAGTTGCAGAGCCATAACCTGGTGGCTGGAAGTGTCCGCATGGTCTACGCCATGATTTACACTCTCTTCCTCGGATACGGCACGACGATCGGCACCGCCCTCTACGGCGTCTTGGACAAGCACGCGGAATCACGAACCAGCTGTGAAAACCCGCTCGATCGAAAGTGGTACCTGCTGTTCGTGCCGGCTTTCACTCTCTGCCTTTGCATCATTAACCAGGCAAAGTGGAAGCAGACGCCGGTCATGGTCCTCATCTCACTTGCCGGGTTTCTCGTTAACAGCTACTCGTCCGACTTCTTCGTGGGAAACGCCCAGATCTCAAACATGCTTGGCGCACTCACGGTCGGGCTGCTAGCTAACCTCTACTCCCGACTGGGCCGCCACGCCCACAACTACTTACTTGACTTCCTTGACTGGTGGGATCTCAAGGTGGCACCGCGCTTCGTCAGCGCGAGCCGTCGCCGTAACGAGCGCCCCCGCCCGGACATGTATCAAATGTCCGGCCAGACCGGCGCTCGTGCCGGTGCCGAGGGCGTTCACACCCCGGGCGGAAACACACCCGAAACGGCACCCAGCTCACCAGTTGTCGAAAGGTTCTCCGAGAAGGACAAGGCGCAAGGGATCGTTCCCGAGCGACAGCGGACTGTGGGCTACGGGCTTGCTGCCGCGGCCATGCTGCCTGCGATATTCGTGCAGGTACCTAGTGGTCTTGCGGCTGGCGGGTCGCTGCTGGCTGGTGTGACGTCCGCGGACCAGATCACAAACAACAACGGCACCGCGACGCCGCCGCCCAGTACCGCTTCGGAATTCAACAACTCGGCTTTCGCCGTTCTCCTCAGCGTCATTCAGGTCGCCATCGGCATCACTGTCGGATTGTTCCTGAGTGCCCTGATAGTATACCCGCTGGGCAAGCGTAGGAGCGGCTTGCTCAGCTTCTAGTTTGTGCGCAGCAAACCCCTCTTAGCTCGGCGCAATTTGGATTTCTTTTGTTATTGGATGCGGGGTGTAGAGGCAACCCGGGATTTGGAGTTGGGTTTCGGTACAAGACGGTTTGTGGATACAAGGAGCTTTAAAAGAGCAAGCATATAAATGGGGGCGGTATGGCGTTCGTGTATGGGTTCAGCGTTGCTTTGAGTACAACGGATTCGAGTCTACCCAGACGTGGCATATTATATAGCAGAACAGCTAGAAGAATGAGACAGACACACCAGAGGTGGTCAAACCTCCAGAACATCACTGCCATCTATCTCCTGCCTCCTGTGCTTTGTATCAAGTGCGCACCCCGTCCAATAGGTATCAAGGGCTGGCGATGATCGTATCTTATAGCAATACTTGGCTATCGGGGTAAGAAGACCTCGAACCTGTTGCGTTACCCGGCATATATCGCCTTGGTGAAGCTATATATATCCTTCTAGACAGAATGATGCCCTCGCGAAAAAGGGGTGCGAGGCAGTTCTTGCCCCCCCCCAATATCCCCAATCGAAGGATGACGGTCCACGATGGACGGGCAAGCAACACTAGACGAGAGGTAAAGAAGTACAAGCACCGGTTCTCGACGTCCTCTGGGGGCTTGGTTTTGTTCGCCGTTCACTTGGGACGGAGGGAGGTTCCGGGTTCGAGATGCAGGTATCTGTTGCGGTGCGCTCAGGGGAACAGCAGGAGACGGCCGGGTGCGGGAACAGAGGCACGGGATGTGTGCGGCACATCTAGATCCATCCACATCTGATCTGGGCCGCGCGGCGATCTCACGATGGACCGGCCGGTGGTTTCACGCCATGATGACGACGCGACGACGGCAGAAAACATGCTACGCAAAACAGAAAGGCGTGAGGGGGGGGGGGGGGGCAAGCACGGTGAATACTCGGAGCTCCCACCCGGGAGATCTCTCTGCGCCGCGGGCTGGCTGTAGACATTTGGCCTTGGGTAGAGGATGTAGATGGTCTATCCTTTGCGAGTGTGTGCCTGGCGCGCGGATGAGTGAGGATGGGCAAGGACAGCGAGAGGTGCACTGGTTCGCGGGTGTGAGGGTACGACGACGGGGTTGGAAGTTATAAACGGCGGCGCATGGTTTGGTTTGGTTTGGTTTGGTTTGGTTTGGTTTGGTTTCGAGAGGTTATTGGGATTGACGCCTTCCTGCAGCAGACGCCGATGCGTATCTACATCTTCTGGCAGGAGGGAGGGATTTGCCCTCCGGGCCCGTTTCGAGCGTCGGTCTCGAGCATGAACGAGCCTCCCATACGGAAGAGGCTCTTTCTTGTACGGATGATGCTGGGTATCTGTATACGGCGAACAGTCGGGAAGCCGCCCGTCCGGATGGGAGACCACCCGCACGGTGTACCGATGACGTGGGGGGTTTACGCGGCGACACACGGGGCGGGAATTGACTTCCATCGAGAGAGGCAGCAGCGCGCAGCAAATACGAGCACGCCGTGGGGCCGAGGCACGAGGACCGGAGGAGAGAGTGGCGGCTTCGAGCCGGCACATCATCGGTAGTCCGTGAGTCCTCGGACTTACATATCCTGCTGGAGCACGCGGGCCTGGAAGACTATGGCCATCGTTGAAGGAAGCCCGCAGGATGTCTCCTCCCCTTGAAGTGGTATCGTCGCCCTCCAGGAAGCCCTCTCCGGAATCCCGGAGTCCTACAATGATTCCCATGAGAGCTATATATGATGGCGAGCGATGGGCCGCACCAGATACATCAAGCTCCCTCGGAGCCCGCCCTCTCTCCCCCCGCGACCCCAGAGCTCCATCGCGCAACTCGTCATCGCGATGTCGCCCCGGCACCTCGCCAAGGCTATCTGTCACGGGTTAGAGCACACAGCAGGACACGAAAGAATAGAATCAAGGAAGGCTTATTCCTACGAAAGTAGAGATGCAAAGGAAACGTCCTGTACATAGGCAAGTACTGCGAGTAACGAGTAACGAGTGAAACGCTACGTGATATAGCACATAATAATCAACCTAACAGGTGCTGTAGGTAGCTATCGTGATACCCATCGAACCACATTACAGCCGGAAGCTCAAAGATGAAATGGGGAAATGGGGAAACGCCGCGTGTTATCCCATACGAGGAACAGGCAGCGAGCGGCACATGCTGTCACCCAGATGCAGCACATCCGCCTTCATAACGACTATGCTTCTCACCGCCCAACGCTTCTCGAACTCCTCCCCCACCTCCGGTGCCCCTGTCTCTCGCGTCGGGCTCCCGCAGGCGTGCGGCGTACAGGTGACCCGATCCCGTCAGCCCCGGCTCGCGCGCCTCGAAGGAATACGAACAGTAGGGGAAACAAACAAACACTCAAGTCTGGTCCTTTAGAGCGGCAGTGGCGGTCACACACGGGGAGTTCAAAGGGGGGTCGATGCGTTGGAACGAGCAGCGTTCCATCGGAGCCATTCGGCCAAGGGAAGGAAAAAAGCCACGGAACTCGGGCAAGCGGGAAGGATGCGAACCCGGCCGTAGCGGTGTTAGCAAACAACGGACAACCTCCGACGGAGGCCAAGAAGCCAAGCGGGCTAGGCCTCCTTCTTCCCCTTGCTGTTTTTTTTTTTCTTTTCCTTGGCCTCGTCGGAGTCGGCTTCCCGTCGACGTCTCGCGCGCGCGCGTGCGAGAGCAAAAATGAAGTTGCCTACGACCGGGAAACCGGGAAGCGTGAGTAAAGGTGGAGGGGACCCATGTCCCCCCGTTCACGAGCCTCGAGGCCCGTCACGAGAGCGATGGTCCGATGGAAGAGAAAAACCGGAGCTCTGCCAAGCCCTCGGGTTCGCGATGGAGCCAGAAACACGCGCCGGTCTTCTCTCCGCGTGTGTGTGTGATCTGTCATTAGGCTCCTACTCCGCACCTTTCCCCCAGACCAACCCCACCCGACGTTCCCCAAACTATGGGGGACAGGGGGGGGATGGCTGGTCTGGAACCAGGACACGGAGTTAGAGCCCGACTGCAAACCGGATCAGGTTGGAAGACTGGGGATGGGGAAGGGGGTCAAGAGAATGGGGGAAGGGAGGGAGATGCTGTTGGATGGTTCGAGATGGGCCGCCCCATTAAAAAAACATTTTAGAGATTTGTGGCTCTCCGTCCCGCTCAGCATCGTACGAGTATCATCTCGGCGTGGGCCCGCATGCCCACGCAGAATTCCTCTCTCTCTCTCTCTCTCTCTCTCTCTCTCTCTATTCCCCGCGCGCGCGGATTCCGTCTCGCCGTAGAGCAAGGGGCAGAGTGCAACGCGAGATGTCGACAGCCAGATCCGGGGTGTGGGAGGAGGTCGTTCTGGTACGGGGGAAATGAACAAGGTGAGGAGGGGGGGGGGGGGGGGGGGGGCAATGTCTGCAGCTTGGACGGTTCCCAACGAAAGGGCCGCACCGTCTTTTATGGTCTTGACGGCTGGTCTCGCAGGCTTTTTTGCTTGTCCGAATTAGGGGTTACACAAATGAAACCCGGAGAAGTGCGTGTGAGAGAGAGAGATTAAGCCAAGAGAAGTGCCAGGGATTCGCATGCCACCAGAAAAGAAGAAAAAAAAGAGAAGAAAAAAAAAACAAAAAAACAGAGATTTCCATCCCCAAGCCAGCGACCAAACCAACCGACCGCCGCCTCTAGGAAACACACGTATATACATACTTACACTGTGATAAGTTCGTTTTACCTACCGATGCTTGTTCTTAGCTGGTCCCCCTTCCGTCACTTCACCTGGGAGAGAGGCGGCGGCGGCGGCGCACTGAACTTTACGTAAAGTAGTAGCTCGGCCGGCCCCACAGGTTCGGGGGGGGGGCGACATATTACATACACTAGTGAGATGATCAAGGTTTTTGTGCGTTTCTTTACAAGCTTTCACGCCAAGCCACTGGGGCAGGTGTCGGCATCGCTGGGCAGCGAAGCTTGTCTCGAGACAAGCTGTCGTGATGTGAGACATTGCATCGCACTGCGGTCATACTGACCTTTGAGGGTCGCGTGAGCGGGAGGAGGGGAGGGTTGACATGGGCTAGGTGCGTTAGAAAGAGACAGAGTGAGCGTGTGAGGGAAATGGTTTCAAGATGTTTGACTGTCTTCAATTCAATCATGCTTCATATGCGCCTGCGGCGCTGCTAGGGTATCGTAACTGTCGCCCCGGCCTCCAGGAAAGAGGGTTGATTTCCTTCTTTCAGCCTCCTCGCGTGTGTGTGCACATCTCCCACACACACCTCCCCCTTTGATGATCCGCATATAACATATCCATAGTAATAAAAAAAACCCACAATAAACCTTATTGTCGCCGAGCCCAGCAGCGACTGGCTTACTCCTTGTGGACTGGCTTACTCCTTGTGCGGGGCTACCTTCTCGACGGTGGCGGCCCCGATGCTGCCCTTCTCCTCGTCGTGGCCCTTCTCCTCGTCGTGGTCGTCGATCTCCTTGGTCTCGACCGCCTCGCCCTGAACGCCGGCAACAGCGTGCTCAAAGCTGCGGCCGCGGCGCTCGGGTCCGAACATAGTCGTGACCACGATGCCCATAGCGATGATGGCCGTCGCGATACCCATGACCGGGCCGTACGCCTCGACGCTGTGGCCCGAGGGCGCCCTGACGAATGTCTTCTCCGCGATGGCGTTGACGATCTGGGCCGACGGCGACGAGATCATGTTGCCCAACTGGTACGTGATACCGGGGAACGACGAACGGAAGGCCGGGGGCGACAGCTCGTTGAGGTGGATGGGAATGACGCCCCACGCACCCTGGACGAAGAACTGCATGAAGAAGCCGCTGGCGCTGAGGGAGCGCTCGCCCTGGGGCAGGATCCAGGCCGGGATCAGGCAGGCCGAGATAAGCGCCGAGGCGATGATGGCGCGGCGACGGCCAAAGAACTGGGACAGGTAGCCGATGATGGTGCCGCCGACGCAGGCGCCGGCCTTCATCAGGATGGAGGCGCGGGACGCGCCGCTGTTGCCCATCTCCTTCTGGGAAATCATGAAGGTGGTGTACGAGTCTTGCGACGTGTGCGAGTAGTAGTTGAACCACGTCATGAGAATGATGCAGTAGACGCACATCTTCCACTCCTGCGCAAGCATCTTCTTGGTTTCCCTCCAGAAGGCGCCGGGCGAAGCCGACTTCTTGCCGTGCGCCTTGGCCTCGAGGAACTGCTGGGACTCGGGGAACACGATACGGACGAGACCGACGGCGATGGAAATGCCGGCGGCGATCCAGAAGACCGTCTTCCACGTCTCGACGCCACCGCCGACGCCGAGGTTGGCGCAGCCAGCGAGCACGTAGCCGAAGGAGTACCCCTGTTGGAGTATACCAGACATGAGACCGCGGGCGTTGGAGCTGAAGACCATGTTAGTGGGGGGTTCCTTGACGCAACAACAAAAGACCAGAAAAGAGTGATGAGGGCAACGTACGGGCAGTGCTCGAGAGCCATAGCGATGGCATTTCCGTAGACTCCTCCCATGAAGAGGCCGAACAAGCTGCGCACAGCCAGGAATTGCTGGAAGGTGGAGCTGTAGATGGTGGCAATCTGGAGGAGACCAAGGATGATCATGTTGGCAACCATGGGCCACTTGCGACCATACTTGTCACCGGCCAGACCGAAGGCGGCGGCGCCGACGGAACGGAGCAGAAGGGTCAGGGTGATGGCCGTGGTGATGTCCGTCTTGGAGCGGTGGTAGTACTTGGCCAGCTTGGTGGTCTGGATAGAGAGGGCGTGGAAGTCAAAGGCATCAGCTGTCCAGGCGCAGAAACCACAGGTGAAGAAGAGCCAGTCGCGAGGGCTCAGCTGGGCCATAAGGGTGATGGGGTTCTTGATGGGGTCGGGATCCTGCCATTCCGTGTGCGTCTCGCCGTCCGGGGTGACGACAACGGTACGCTGCTTCCAGATGAAGAGGTCCTTCAAGGACTGCTTCGCCGTGGCCAAGACGCCCTTGGCGATAGGGTCGGCGGGCTGAGCGGTTGGCGTCGACATGGTGGACGTCGGTGTTGTGCGGCTCCTGACTCTAGCTCAGGTTTCCTCGAAGGCCGTCAGGGTGTGGTAGAAGAGGAGGGCAGCGGGGGAAAGAGAAAGTGTATAGTTGAGATGATGGAGAACGGATGAGGCACGACTGCTGATTCCATTAAAACAAGACGAGATGAAGGCGACGCAAAGCTCCTCATATAGTCGAGAGCAGCCTCGATGGCCCTCCCCGTGGACGAATCACCAGCCAGTTCAGCGTGTCGACGCCAAGAGTTCACCAAGCAAGGGGGTTGTGGATAGGAAGGTTTCGAAGGAGAGCGTACGGAAACAAAGAGCAACGATGTCGAGGGTCAGAGCATGGCAAGTCGCCCGCGGCCTCGAAAACGGATCATGCTCCATGATGGAACCCTGCAGTGAAGCGTGATGAGTGGTACTCTGTACAGGCAGTCCTACCAATGGCGGCAGGGGGTGGGCATCTGTGATGGATGCGTGGGGAGGAAGTAGCTGACGATGCGGGGTCAGGGTCGGAGGAAAGGGGCAAGGTGTGCCTAGCACGGAGTAGGATGAGAGGAGATTCATGGAGCTAGAGTTTTCTAGCGGCTGAGTGACTACCTAGACGAGGGAGAGCATCAGGCAAGGGGAAGCGAGGGAGGGGAAGGAGGAGGCGGCGGCAGACAGGGGAGAGGGAGGCGAGGCTGGGGTCTCTGGTCCATGGTTGTTGAGAGTTTAGACTTTTCAGAACAACAGATAGAGGGCCAGGATGATTCCGGGAGGCGTGTGGTTGGTCCAGGTCCATCCATATTGGGATATCGGTAGGTACTGGCGTTGGTGTGTTGCATACGATGGCGTCCGCGGCCAGGCTTCTCGCTGCCGATTGCGCTCAAGGTACGGATAGACAGATAGAAGCAGCACGCTATGTGATGTGGGAGACGGACGGCCTTCACTCCGGCACATGATGCATCAGCCCATGGAGAACGAATGGGATCGAGGAGCATGGGGAACGGCATGGCAGCCACCGGCGGCAGGGACATGCATGTCGAGCACCGGACTGGACGCACGTCGGACGAGGCGAGTTGGTTTGCGTTTGTAATGACGGGCCATACAGAGAGATGAGGCCCCGGTTATGGCACGTTCAACTACCAACGTACGGCAAGGTGGGATGAGATGCAGCGGGATCCTCCGCGCGAACGGACGAGTCCACTTGGAGTCGCCGGCCAGACACCCTCTCGAATGCACAGAACAACGAAGATCGGGCTGCTTCTGGCGGGAGAGAAGAAGACGGTGACTACGCACTAAGACAGACCACGGCGTAGTTGTGGGTGCACAACATGTCCCACGTGTTCCATCCATTCCAACAATGCTGGTGGGTGTTGGGGGTCTGTCTGTCTGCCAAATACCAAAACAGGAAGCGGCGAAACAGAGGAGGAGTTTCGTTTCCCTCGGCGAAGGAGACTGTGATTGATTCGTTGCGCTCTAGTGTACCATCGAGAGGGTCGGCCTTGCAGACCACTGGCGGCATGTGTTGCCCTGTTGGATCTAGCCATGTTGGATCTAGCCATGTAAGAAATAAACGCAGACAGACGGATGCCAAGAGTATCTGGTAAGCAGAGTGGAACGCTAGGAATAGCAACGGGGGGTTTGAAAAGTTGGTGAGCCGGGCCAAGAACGGTCGTGGCAGTAACAAGCAGGCAGAACCAACAGACTAGTACCGGTAATCAGATTGAGAGGAGGAGAGAGAGATGGCAAAAAATCGGAGGGTCGACTCGACACCAGAAAAAAGTTTGCGCCTCACACGTCCAGGAGGTCTTGGCTGTCCGTGTTGGGTACAGCGCGTGTGTGGTCTGTGGGGGGAGGAGAGGCCGGTGATGTTGCATCACCAAATCCTTCGAATGGAGAGCAGAATCATGCCAAGGTTTATGAAATGTGCCAAGGGGAAAGGTGTGAGGGAGGAGAAGGAGGGGAAACAACAAAAGCGACAGCGAGGAAGAAGGCCGGTCATCTTGCCTCAGGTACGTGGGATGGGATGGTATCTGGGTAGGTAGGTACCTTGGCAACTTGGGTAGGTGTTGCCTGTTTGTTGGTTCGGGGCGTTGGGTCAAGGTTTGTGGGAAGGAACGACAAAGGGGAAGGTGGCCATGGCCACCGCGCTTGCCTTTTTGCTGGTGCCCTCGGGTGCGGGGCGAGCAGGCACGGGCGAGGAAGGAACGAAACAGAACGGACTCATTCACTCGGCCGACAGAAGGCGCCATCAGGAAACACTGTCGTGCCTCGCTCGCAATTACCCCGTGTCCCGTGACCAAACACCCCGTATTTCTTCCATCCTCATTCCACCTTCATTTCGCATACCTATACGGATAAACAGTATTGACGGCCTGCCTGTCTTATCTGCGCTGCTCCAGTCGCCGAGACTCGCGTCTGCGATACATATCCTTCCATGTGGCCATGCGCTCGCTACTGCCGGCTAGATGCGCGAACTAAGCAGGCACTCAACACGATAGCTAAGCATCAGTAATAAAAAGAAAGTGCGAGGTCGGACGAGGGGGGGGACATAAGCAACATGCCAACGAAGCGCACCAACACTCAATCCTCCCCCACCCCCAAGACTCGTGGGCAATGCAGCTCAGCAGGTGTGGGCAGGGATGTGGTTCGCCGGCGGCGACATTAAGCCAAGACACAACGGCTGATGACTTTGCCAAGAAAGTGCTTGTGTCCGTCCCGGCAAGCCCTCCCGTTGCGCCAAGTTGCTCGGCGCTGCGAAAGAGAAGTCGCCGCATTCTTGAACGAACTGACGACGTCCACGACCATCACTGATGAGGTGAAGTCAAAAAAGAACCCGAGAAAGAGGGACGTGGGGGGGAAAAAAAACAAGCGACGTTGTTTCGCGCATTCCAGCTCGCCGGTACGGATAACCATGGATGGGTCAAACGAACTGTTTGTTGACTAAGCCTGACTGACAGCTGGCCCGCGACAGGTAGGTTCAAATCTCCCCGCACAGATTGATTGGCCTGCCGATCATCAATACGGGGTAAAATGTCAGCCAATGGTGGACAGACCACCAGAGAGCACGCCTGTGTCCCACCGTAACAGAATGAAGGGAAGGGCATCCGTACAGAGAAGACACTTACTACTACTAGTGCTGTGGAATTAAGCTTAAGGGACATGATAGCTGGTCTGGCGCTAACCACTAGCTGGCACCACCCACGACTGACTGGTCGAGTCGGTGAAGCATACTAGGCATGTACAGAGCTCTACGGATACATACCTACGGGTAGTATGATGGCGTGCACAATGTCTCTTATGCGCAGCATCTCTTGGCCAATGGGATGGTTCGTCATGGAGGGATTCGGAGTAGGAAATTCGCGCACTGATCTCTGCTCGTGCCGTAGGCGGACGAGCCGTCAGTGGTCCTTGACGGGGACGGGGGGACGCCTCCATTTTTCCCCCCAGATCTTCAAGCCCCAGCTCTCTCCATCCTCTCCATATTACTCCATCTAGATGGCCCATGGTATGTATGTATCTCTCCCCCGTCCCCCCTCCCCCAGAAGTTCGCAGCTCTTAGGCACGTTGCTCCGTACCCACGTGCCACTAATTGGCTACTTCCCTGCCGGAAAAGAAACCAAGACCCGTACTCCGTACTTTGGCAGGCACGACCGGGGACAACCCCCACTTTCCTCTCGACATTTCTGGTCATACGGTATCCCGGATCTTTCCCTCCTGCAGGCGCGTTCGTCACCGTCCCCGTCCCCTTACGACCCTCCTCCGCGCGGCCGGTGACGGTCAAAAGTCACCCATTGACTCGTCTTCTTTCAGTTACGTGGAAGCCCACATCCTTCTTCCCCCGGCTGGGTTTCCTTTGGCCGTCGACTCTCATTTCGAGTCATGCCGGGGGTCGACTTGCTTTCGGTCTAGTGTACCTCATCGCTGGGCTGGGCATTGTAACCAGGCCAGACATCAAACGATGCGCCCGCAACATCGTGACCTTGCCAAGACCATACATGGTTTACCCAAAACATGGCTTTCTTTCGTCGCTAACTTGCTGCCTGCCAGTGGTAATCACAGCCCTCACCCGAGCAATTCGTATCTTGGTCCCTCCCTTGTCGCATACAAGCTAATGTAGAGCACAGAGTAATGCCCGACCAGCTTCGACATGCAGATACGACCAGACCGACCCGGCACTTGGCCTCTGCGAGCGCCGCCGTCCGCTCGCCTCATCCAGCCACCCGCCGTGCCGCCGCCTATCGCCTAGACCGGCTTTCCCTTAGTCTAGGCTCAACCTGAACGTTCGCCGTACTTTGAAAGACCACCGACTGTACATGATAACGGGTTGATGGCCGCATCCTGTTTTCCGCCGTCCCCAGCACTCCCCGCTTCCCCAGCAACATCTCTTCGACCCCAAACCCTTAATCTGTCTCTGCGGGGACGACGGGTCCATCATCCTCGCCCACCGGGCACTTTTCGACATGCGTCTGTCTGCACCGTCGCGTCACCCCACTCCCATCACCACCTACCACCACCTGCTCGGCTTACCATGCACCACCGCGTAGCCTGATCCTTACCGCAACGAGGCAAAAACATCTGCAAGCCCATCTCCCCGGTGTTTTGGGATACCTTTCCAGCCAGCCATCCAACCTCCCCCTCCCCCTTCCACGCCGGCATAATGGCCGCCAAGTGCTACCCTGGAAGTCATTCTCGCAGCAAGATATCCACCAGCCGCACGAGACCTGGGAAACGTGCAGCGAATATGTCCACATCCTCGCCGCCCGAGTCGTTGGAACTGTCTTGTTTCGCTGCCCCTAAACGGCGGTGAGCCGCGAGACCGGTTGCGATGATGTTCACGTGCCACCGAAAGCGAACCGTTAACCCATCCATCGCTTTTGACCCTTGCAATTGGCGGCGAGAGGTGTTGCATGTCCATGGCCAATCGCCCATATCGCACCAGGCCACCAACCCTCAGTCCTCGGGCCTCCGCTTGCCCTAGCCGCTGTCTCAATTCCCATGCCAGCTCCAGTCTAGCCCGAACAGCGCTTCTAGAAGCCCAGGGCTTACGACGGCTATGGGCACGTATTTTGGGAGTTGTGTGTTCCACTAGTTTACCGGTATAGGAATGTCGTCCGCGACCTCGTTGCAAGATGCCGCCTAATGAAGCCATCGCTAACCCGTTCAAGTCACCTTCACGTCGGAGAACACCTGGCCTGTGACACGCTGCCCGTGCTGTCTGCAATGCTGGGAATAGCATGCGACAATAAACGTTCCCACTCTGCGCGTTTCCGTGTATTTCAGGGTCCACCACGCAAGCACCGCATCTTGTCCCCGGGATGGGATGGCAATAGCACGTGAGAATAGCGCACAGCCATTCGTCCCAAACCAGCTGTCTATGGCACCGTTCCCTCCAGCCGGATCCCCTTCCAACGCCGTTGACGCGTTCGAAGCTCGGATACAAGAAACGCCAAGGCCCCTGGCCCGTTTTTTTTGCTTTCTTGGCCTCGCCTTCGCGCAACGTCGCCAACGTGGCCGCTGCCTCCCACTTGGCATCAGACATGTCAAGCCGGTTACGATAACAGCTTATACGCTACTAGGCGCCCGACCATGAATCGCGACTCCGCCGGAGAAGGAGAGGCTAGGTACCGGCTGACTTGGCTCGCGCACGGTCGACGTGACCAATGAGCTTGTCATCTAGCTTCGGTCGGCTCGTCCCCGACTGCACCCACCCAAACCACACACGCACACACACACACACCTCGAATGGCCCATCTGCCGAGCGCCCTTCGGCTGGGCGGGCGGCCTTGTCTCCGGAGCTTGTCATCGTTCCGGAACATCCTCGCGATCCCCAACCAAAGCAAGGTCGCCATCCCTTCGGTGGCGGCTTCACAGAATCACCACCCAGACTGCCTGTCTTTTGCTATGGCAAGCGTGGGTAGGAAAGAATCGGAACGGAAAGAACTCGGATCGAAGCTTGGCCCTGGCAAGTATCGTCTTGGCATCTTACGATGTCGATCAGCCAGTATTGCTCCGTGTCAAGCGGCAACAATCGCCATTCAAGAGTCCCGATTTCACCCAGAACACGTATCTTGTATCGAATTCCCCTCTCTGCAGTTGAATGATCTTCTGAGATGCCTCCCTCCAACGCCCTGTTGCTAACCCACGAGTGCCTTCTGTGTGCTCTTCGCCTGGCATGACGAATGGACCTCACTCAGCATCCGAAAAACCGGTGGCGAGCGAGCCCGGGGCCGTCTGTTGCGGGTATACGGGTGATATCCGTACAATCGAGTATTTGACAGAGTTTTCAAGTTGGCAAGACGCTTCCCGTTGAGGGGTGCAGAACACAGATGCCTACAGATTCTTATGATATGGCAAGGTGGGGAGAGTAGTCATTTGTCGGGTGGTCATCAGGGTGGCAGCACTTTGGCGCGTGCTGGTTTTAATGTTTAGAGGCTCAGTCATGCTACTACGTGATTATATAGCAGACACGGTCCAGCGTCGAATGCATGAGCTACGCTGCGAGTTGACCGTTTGAACAACCGGTGGCGGATTGAGGCCTTGCAATCATAGAGTATCGGTTCTGGGCCTCGTCTCTTTCCAGATGATGTTCCTCTCCTCTCCCCTCCACTGTGGTTACCGCCTACCAATGGTCGGCTAGATTTGGCGTCGACTGCACAGCGTCCCTGGACTGACACTGTTCGGTGCTGCCGGTAGGAAATGTGGAGATTTCCGGACCGGCACGGCTCTGGGTACGGCCGTCTGGAAAGTGGAAAAGTCGAACCTTCCCGTCTACATTCGGACGTACCATGGCCCTGTATCGTGACTTCTCGAAATGACAATGAGCGCTCTCGATTCGTCTGTCCTTCTCCCGCCGCCTGATTCAACAGCACCATCTGTCGACACGTCGCGAGTGGCGCCCTTTCGAGCGTTTCGACTTCGACAACTCTTCTTCCTGAGCAACTATCACCGCAGAGGGCAAAACCAAGCAGGGTATACATATACACTCTTCGAATTATCACGAACTCTGCTATGTAAACTGCCTTCTCCTCTTCAAGATTCTGATCTTCGCTCTGCCAGACGCCAGGGTCAGACCCTCCCCCACACCTTCGGTAATGAAGGACGGCCACAGCCGCGATCGAGGACGTTCGCACCGACGGATCCCCATGGAGTTCAACATCTTCAACTCTGGGATCGCCGAGACCGCCGACAAGCCGCTGTTCTGCCTGAGCAACGACGAAGAGCCCTCGGACAACCACCTGGGCATCAACCTTCACGCGGGCCCCTTTGACGTGCACCCCAAGATCGCCAACCTCACGCACCGCACCGTGGTGCGGACCGGCTGGGAGACAATGAAGACGATGGACGTCGTCCTCTTCGAGACGGCGACGACGACGACGACGACTACGACAGACAAAGGGGAGCCCGCCAAGGTCGTCCTCGAGCAACAGATACCCTGGGGCCCGCTCGGCCGGCTGCTCCGGTGGCGAAGCGCCGCCGCCGCCGTCCGGTGGGTGTTCACCATGCAGATCCCGCGCCGGGAGGGGTTGGCCGACGTCGACTTCGAGTGGCGACACAGCCGGGGGCTCACGATCCGGCGGCTCCGGGGCGCGGACGGGTGGATGCTATGGCGGAAGCGGACGGCAGACGAGGTGCGGAGGACGGGCGACGGAGGCGACGAGCTTGTGGCTCTGGTGTCACGCAGCGGCTCGCGGCCGCACCTGGGCACGCGTTTCGCGTTCGCCAACGCAGCGGCACGCGGCGAGCTCGGCGACGGCTTCTCGGTGGTGGCGCTCATGTCGGGCATCGGCGTGATGCTGGCGCAGAAAAGGTCGCTGGGGGACACGGTCGACGCGCTGGAGGTCACGAGGCGGCGGCGGTCGATGCTCGCAAGGGCGGCGATGGCGGAGAGGCGGGCGCGCGAGGCGAGGGACTGGCTCGACACGATGGCGCTGATGGACGAGGAGGTCTGGGAGGCGGAAGAGCCGGGTCGGCCCGGGCCCGGCCGCTCTGATCGCGTCCGGGCATGGAGGAAGGAGCAGCGGCGGGCGTCTGAGGGATCCGGGGGCGTCGGCGGGACGCCACGACTCGACCCGGTCGCCGCGAGGCCTTGGAGGGCGCCGCAGCTGCTGCCCGCGACGCCGAGGTCCGCTAGGACGACGCGGAACGGCGCGCTGACGCCGGGCCGGCGCACCGCCTCGAACCGCAGCCGCTTATACGAGCACGAGAGCGAGCGTTTCGTGGAAAACCCGGGCGGCATCCACATCTGAAAGGACAGGCGGGGGGGCAGTGAAGACAGTGGTCGAGTACATAGGCTAGAGTGTATCAACAAAAGTCATTATTACAAAATGATGCTTTACGAATGCTGTCTTTGCTTCCACAGGCCGATACGTCGCGCAAGAAAGAGCCTGCGAATCGGTTCATTTCGCGATCGGAACACACTGATACGCCAAATGGTTTGCGTGTGTAAAGCGGACGAGGATGAATCAATGGTACGGATTTAATCTCTTTTTTATTCGGCTTATCAATATGTGTAATCTTGTCATCTTGACGGGTTAGCTGAGGCTTCATCATGGCAAAACACCCGTCTTAGCACGCAACCCTCGAGAAGCTTCAAGCATCTTGACTGAATGATAAGGCTCCCGCGGAGCCCATGCGTCTTCTACGCAACGCGCAAAGGTCATTTTCTGCTCCCAAGCATATTGCGAAGAGCACACAAATTGGGGGGGGGGGGGGTGGGACCGGAATTGCACGTCGAGCCCGAGTTTGCGCTCAGCAGTATTCTATGGACACGGCCCGAGCATCGACAAAGTTCTCGGCGGCACGTATTGCGCCGCCGACGGTGACGGTGCGCTGGGGGGCACGTCGGAAGTCCAGACATATCTCATCACATGAGAGGGCCAGCCTCGTAATCTCGGCCACCCCGTCTGGAAACACACACGTAGCCTTCTCCCCTTTTTTTTTGTTTTTTTGAGAAAAGAATCCGGAGAGGGGGGGGGGAATGATGTACTTCGGTTTCGGTTTCCCTGCTCACGCAAAAAAAGGCAGATCAAAAAGCACAATCTAGCTTTCCTAACGGGCCTCGCTCGATATGATCGAACGGTTTCCTGTTTCGCGCTTGCACGCATCCAATCCCCAAACGCCGTAAATGCTTCTTCCCTTACTAAAATCCGTTCTTTTGACCGGGAGGCCAATTCCTCTCTGATGGAGCTTCCGGGACAAAAACGGCCGTGTCGTCGGTATTCGGTTCCGGTCTTCCGTCTGCCGCTCCCCCCCACCCGTCGAGACCCCACTCGCATAGGGGTCGGGAAATGGATCATAGTTCCCAATTTGAGTCCCGCAAAACAAGCCTTGTTGGCTAAGTGGTATAGCGTCTCACTAGTACCCTGGTGACATGAGAAGATCGGCGGTTCGATTCCGCCACGAGGCATAAGCACAAATGAGCTGTTCGGCTCGTCTTTTTGCAATTGGTGGGATTTACCATCTGTTTTTGCATACACCTGAGCCGTGCTCGTGTGGGTGGCTGGTTGGTAGCACGATACTTTTATGCCCTGTTGAGGTGGCTTGCTGTGTGTGGCCGTGCACCTCGATTCGTCGCTGATATCCATTCACCTTAGGCGCCACATTAGTTGTTGCTCGCGCTACAATTAACACCACTCCACCCATTCCACTCATACATCCATACAATCATCTAAGAGCTCGTGATGATGCAAACTTCCCATCTATCCCCCATCCCCACCGAACCCCAAAGAGTTGCAGTCAAGCCATACAAACAAAACCACCATCGTCTTGCGCCACAGGCGGGCCATTCATTGGTCTGGAAGCTACCCCGCACCAACACACTCAGTGAAGTGACCCAGCGCGCGCGCGCGTGGGGGGGGTTATCTCGACAGATGAGGCTGGTCGACAACGTGTGCCTCGGCAAGACAAGAGCGGCCGTTGGAAAAGAAATCCCCCCTGGTCTTCAGTCACACACACGTACACACACAGAACCCGCAGTCCTACGCATCATGTGCATGTGATAATAGCCCCGGTTCTGATAGCACCACGATGTCATTGCTTCTGCTGCTACCCCGCGGCAACGGCAAAGCCACAGCGGCCAAGGAAGGGAGGTGTGATCAGGGTGCGGTGTTATGTGAAGGGGGTTGCGGGAATCGTGATTGATCGTAGGTTGATTCCGCGCCAGTAGGGACAGCCATCCCCGTCGGCTTGATGACCCTATAGGTATGCTTGTTCCCGCAGGCCTCCTTTGCCAACCACTGCTTCCAGTCATTGATCCAGGCCGTATTGAGTCGAGAAGCCAGATGAGAGCTAAACACATATCCAAGACCGGATTTTGGTCCGTTGTCTCTCTTATCACCACCACCACCACCACAACCACCATCGTCGCCAGTAGGGTAGCATCAATGACGACGTATCCAAAGATTCCAAAGTCGATATTGAAATCTCGCCAGGTACCGTCGCCTCCCCTGGCCTGCAAAGCTTCCCCCAAATCCAGTCTTGCGTGCTACGGCATTAGACGAACCCCAACTGTCAGACCAGAACGGCATTGTGCGTCGTTCCCCTCACCTTGGCATCTCCAACGACATGCAAGGTCGTGTCCATTGGCACGCGGGCTAACAGTCTCCGTGACCGATCAGGAAGCTGGGAGTGCCTTTCTTTCTGTTATTTGTTCAGAAAGCACCAGGTCCCTCAGATATCGCAAGAGCCAGGATCAAATATTAAATATGGACACAGCGCGCGTCGTTCATTGAAGGGGGGGAAAGGGAGAAGGAGAAGGATTGTTGCGAGCGCCTATGCAAGTCAAGAGACGAGAGAATTCAGAAGAGTTGCACAAAAAAAAAAAAAAGGTCCCGTTCGACGACAAGATCCCGCGCAACGATGATGCTGCTGCCCAGGCTTTCCGGCCTGCTTTCGATCAGCCTCCTGGCCAGCGGAGCCGCCTCCGCGGCCAGCGACAAGGAGGGCTTCGTGACGGTCAACGGCACAAGATTCCAGCTCGACGGCGAGGACTTTCACTTTGCGGGCAGCAACGCCTACTACCTGCCCTTCACCAAAGTAAGCAAGCCCTCGAAAACCGCCTCTGGCTAGTTTGGGAGGGAAGGGAAGGGAAGGGAAGGGAATGGCCGGAGACGGAGACGGAGCGTGCGACCGAGAGAAAGAGAAAGGAGAACTGACGAAATGGTCTACCCGTATAGAACCAATCAGACGTCGAGGCCGGCCTGAAGGCCGCGAGGGACGCCGGCCTCAAGGTCATCCGCACCTGGGGCTTCAACGACAAGAACGCCACCTACAACCCGAACGGGCTCCCCAAGTACGGCGACGAGGGCGCCGGCGACACCGACGTCGTCTTCCAGCGGTGGAACGCCGACGGCACGTCGTCCGTCAACGTCGAGGCCCTGGACGGCGTCGTCGCCGCCGCCGAAAAGGTCGGCGTCAAGCTCGTCGTCGCGCTGACCAACAACTGGGCCGACTACGGCGGCATGGACGTGTACACCGTCAACCTCGGCGGCAAGTACCACGACGACGTGAGTCTTCTCCGCCCCTTCCTCCTCCTGTCCCCGTCCCCCTCCTCGGATGCTGAACACCCTCGGCCGTCCCCCCCCCCCCCCCCTCCTCTAGTTCTACCACGTCCCCGCCATCAAGGACGCCTACAAGCGCTACGTCACGGCCCTCGTCGCCCGGCACAAGGACTCCCCCGCCATCATGGCCTGGGAGCTCGCCAACGAGCCCCGCTGCGGCGCCGACGCCGTCCGCAACCTCCCCCGCAGCTCCGACTGCACCCCGGCCCGCCTCGGCGCCTGGATCGCCGAGATGAGCGCCCACGTCAAGTCCGTCGACCCGGACCACCTCGTCACCTGGGGCGGCGAGGGCGGCTTCGACCGCGCCTGGAACCTCGACTGGGCCTACAACGGCGCCGACGGCGGCGACTTCGACGCCGAGCTCGCCCTCCCCGACGTCGACTTCGGCGTCTTCCACTCCTACCCGGACTGGTGGTACAAGACCGTCTCCTGGACCGACACCTGGATCCGCGAGCACGCCGCCGCCGGCCGCCGCGCCGGCAAGCCCGTCGTCCACGAGGAGTACGGCTGGCTGACCCCCGCCAAGCGCTTCCAGTTCACCGGCCTCATCAACCTCACCCCGCGCACCGAGGTCCTCGCCCGCTGGCAGGCCATCGCCCTCGACGAGGGCATGCCCGACATGTACTGGCAGCTCGGCTACTCGGGCTACTCGTACGGCCGCAACCACGACGACGGCTTCACCATCTACCTGGACGACGCCGAGGCCCAGCCGCTCGTCTACGAGCACGCTGCAAAGGTCAATGCCCTGTGAGAGGAAGGAGGAGGGGAGGGCTAGGGGTTTGGCCTGGCTTGTAGGCATAACTATCGGATAGATGTAAACGCAAAGTCAATTTCGGGATATATCGCTCGTTAAAAACGTCCAAAGACAATCGTGACCGGCTTTCCGAGCTCACCGACTGCGTGTACTTCTTTCTCTCTCTCTCTCTCTCCCCCTCTCTAATATCTTCCGCCCATCTCGTAGCCCCCTTCCACCTGTCGGTATTGTGCACTTTGCCACCCCTTCTGGGCGCGCTGCTGCCGCCGCTCTTCCGCCTTCATCCGCAGCCCGAATGCGATGGCCTCAACGATCTCCGTTGGGTTCCACATCTCGACTAGCGCCCACAGCCCGCCCGGGCCACCGGAATATGTCTGGGGCGCGTACGCCTCGTGGTCGGCGGCGAGAGGCCGGCTGGCGCGGTCGCTCCCGATGACGTAGGGGCGGTACGTGTACGCGTAGTGGAAGAAGGCCGCGATGGGCAGCATCTCGAGGCAAATCAGCATAGATGGGATGCCGATGCGGAGGTCCGCCTCCGTCAGCGTCGCGGTCGGTTTCATGGCGTCGGTGTCGTGCAGAATCCAGAAGATGATCTACGGGGGAGAGGTTAGGGCTCGCGTCGGTTCGAGATGGGTACCCGGGGGAGGGGGCAGGCTTACATTCTCAAGGAAGGTTAGAGTCACCACTAATTTGAAAGACGCAAACTTGGCAATTGGTCGATGTTCTTTCAGCTGAGACTTGAGCTGCATGAAGAACCTGAGCACTGTGATGAGCGCCAGCGTGAGCGAGACGCTGCTTATGATGGACAACTTCGGGTTGTTAGCACCGGTTCAGGGTCCCGAGTAAGGATCCATGGGAACGTATGCTTACCCAGAGCTTGGCAAAGTGTGGTTTACTTGCGAACTCGCAGTATACACCCGCTCCCTGAGTGATGGCGGTCAAAATGGCCACCAACAGAGAGACGACGGGATACTGGAAGACAGCGAACCACATTTTCTGCGCGAGCGTCAGGAAACCAGATCACACGACGTCTGGGCACGGAAATGAAGGGGGGGGAAAAGCAACCCACCCTGAACCATTCGAGGCCGTTCTCCTCCCCGCTGGCCGCCTTCTTGTTCTTCACCGTGAGCGCGGCGAAGAAGACATCCCGGTGCCGCGCGCTGGGCGAGACGAACTCGCACAGCAGGAGGAAGAAGGTGCCCAGGCAGATGGACTGGACGAACTCGAGCCACGGGTGGAGGTAGACCTCAGCCGTCGGGAAGCAGACGGAGAGGAAGGAGAAGATGGACCAGAACGGGATGAGGAGCGAGATGCGCAGGATCCTGCCACTGTTAGAGAGGGGTCCTCTCGTTGCGCGCCATACGTCGGGAGGGGTACGGGTTCATACTTGATCTGCTCGTTGCTCTTGCTCAGGTGCGTTGCGTGGAGGAACATCAGGGAGAAGATGATGAGGCAGGACGCGGCGGTGAAGCTGCCGGACAGGATCATGTTGAACGTGTGGAAGGACATGCTGCCGAATAAGGGTTGAGACGCATCTAGGGGTTGGGTACGACGTTAGTCTTTGATGCCATCGGTATGGGATCTGGGATCCATCAGCTGCACCAACTTTCTGTGAGGGAGATTTCTGGGCAAACATCTTTGGCCGAGTCGCCATCGGCTCTGGCCTGGAGTAACGCATTCATCGCTGTCGGGTGTCGATTGTTGACTTGGGTGGTTGAATCAGACTGATGAGGCTGGAAGCACCATGTTTGGAGAGTCGAGCAGGTGCATTTATTCTTATTCGTCTTCGCCCCGTCCACAGGCAGAAGCGTAGTGTAGAGTCATTTCGGGTCTTTCACACCGTCGATCACACGAGTAGTTGAATCCTTTGGTGCTTGTTGGCGGGCTATGAATGCGACCAAGCGACAACTCCTACAAGCCACAACCCAGCCATCCAAGGTGGGAGCCAATGATGCTCGACGGTCCGAATCCATGTCCTCATGAGCTCGCAAAGGCGCGCCTGAAAAAGATCTTTTGTATTGCGCCCCCTGTCCATCTTGTTGGTAGCTGACTCCATCCCCCCAGCATAGGGCAGACCATGACGGTCGAATTGGTTTCCCCAACCGCGACGGTGGACCCTAAAATCGATTTCCTTAACCGCAGCGGTGGACCCTCGAATGCATTTCCCCATGCGGTATCACTTGTCTATCTGGTTGGCGGCTGAGCCCCAATCGACCCAGTATTCGAGGACCGTCGAATCAGTTCCCCCATGCGGTATAGAGGGTGGCTTGTACCGGCACGCAAATGCCGTATTGATTGACGCGAACCCACCAGTGGGCGGGCCTTCGCCTTGAAAGGCAGGTCAGCACTAACCTACGTCGAAACAAGCTTCGCTGTCCCCCGAACCCACTGATGCCAGGCTTTCGATTTGCTTGCGGGAGCCCAACAGAACGATAGTCTTGGGACCGTTTAGCCGTTTTGCGACGATTGGGGCTGACGCTTGCTGCCCTAGTGGGAAGATCGTAGACCAGCCAATAGGGCTGTGGGTGAACTGGTGCACCGAAGCGTAGCAGAACCTGAGGCTGTGCGCCATCATCCACCGATTAGTCGGCCATCAATGGAACAACGAACAACACAACGGAGGCAACCGACGACTGCCTGTTCTTGGGTCATTGCTTGTGGCATCTCAGATACGGTTCGTCGTCATGGCATGCGACCGTTCGGCCCGGCTTTAGTCACGATACATGGCAAGTAACCTTCGCTGTTATCCATGTCATCAACCGGAATGCCCTTCAACGCCTCCGAGGGAAAAAATTTAGCCAATCCCGGCCGCGGCTCGAGAGCCGCCATTATCCCCTGCTCCGTCCCTATTCGCAGCAGCACCTCCCTCGCCGCCACCCGCAAATGGGTCGGCGTCGTCGGGAAGATGTACACATGGGTAAGCGGCCATATCAGCCGGACGGCATCATGATAGGCAGCCAGCGAGGTCGAGTCCGCCCTAGGCGCCTTGCAGTCCAGAGACGTCGGAATGGTGTTGAAGATGTCCCGGCTCGACGCCGCAATAACTTGCAGGCAAAGTTCTCTACGCGACTGCAGTGCTTCGTGGCTGAAAGGGCAGTCGGGCGCGTGTTCGACGAGATTGGCCAGGAGGATCATCATGTGATGGACCTTGATTTGCGCGCTGCGCCATGAGTTCCAGAAGTACTCGAACGTGGGCGCGGGTCCCTCTTGATCTTCGGGGGCCGTTTGCATCCATTCCGACATGGTGAGCTCTGTCTTGGGTCCTACTGGATGTTGAAGCGCCGCTTGCATCCATTCCGACATGGTGAGCTCTGCGTGGTTGAACTCGGACAGGAGCGGCTCATACGCAGCGACGGCCCGCTGCGTGTCCCCGCTGCGGACGAGGGGTATCAGTCTGGATAACAGAGAACACGTCGAGGAGATGGACCGCCCGATTCGCAGCAAAAAAGCCTCAAGGGGATGCATAGTCTGTTCTAGGATGTTGAGCCAGTGGTCGAATTCCGGGGGGCAAGGCGTGTTTGTGAGGGTGTACTGTATTTGCTGGTGTGGTGTGAGTGAAAAGAATGCCAAAAGACTCGCTGGGCTGGCTTACAAGCATGTTGTGCATGAGCCAGAAAATTTGCCGACCCCTTGGTGTGTACAGCTGGCGGTCGCCTCTTGCGCGAAGGAGGCTCAATATTCCTTGGCCGTGGATATGCCAGGGAGATTCGGGAGCGAACCCTCGTTCCTTGGTTGTTAGGAAGGACCGCCGACGCCCCACGTCGCCCATTATCAGCTGCCAAAAGAAAACCTGTAAGTGCTTGCCCAAAAAAGAAAAAAAGAAAGAGAAAAAAAAACTATTTCGTTTGGCCTTGGCAGGTCAATATGATGATGAGTCCTGCGGACTTGCCTCGTAGTTCCCGAGCATCCAGACTGCCGTGATTGTGGAATCGGATTTGTGCGCCTTGGTACTCATGATGGCCTCCTGCACCGATGCCAAGGCGCTACCCAGAAGTTTGGAAAGCTCGCGGTAGTCCGTTTTCGATTTGAAGCGGTTGATCATGTATGCCCTGGCGAAGACTTGGCCAGCAAGAGCGAGACAGTGGTCGGGCTGAACACGGCTGAACATTCCCGGGAGGAAGTCCAAACTTGGATAGAAGCTGATTACGAGCGGTATAGCCTCAGCCGTCCAGTGTTGATGGACGGATCGCAGAAGAGGCAGGGGAGGCGTACCGGCAGACTGGTATCTCGAGGCGTCTGATTGCTGGGACGACGCGGGCGACGCCGGCGAACCGGACGCAAAGGCAACCGCCTCCAAAGCCGGCGGCGAAGACACCGGGTGGGTCTGTTGCTGCTTCCTCCGTCTCCGGTCCCCGAACGTCGCGGAATCGGTGTGCCGGAAGCGCAGCTCGTCGTCGTCGCGGTACCCGGGACACTGGACCCCATACTTGACGCACCTCTGACATTGAGGCCTGGCTAGATCGCACTGTTGGCGGTTAGCTGCACCGGATACAAAAGAAGGGGGTCCTGCAGGTGTTTCCTCACCTTGACCCTCCTCTGGCGACAGAGGTGGCAGTTGGGACTAGGTTTCCCGATGTTGGGCATGTTGTGCTGGGCTTGTTCACGCGGCTGGTTTGGAACAGGGCTGTCGTCAATAGCCTTTGGGACTTGGCCAGATAGGGCACGAGTTCGGGTATGCAACTATGATGTTCTTGGCCGCCGTCCCAAGATGATGCCATCGGCCGACGACAAGCATGAAGTCAAGTTCGTTGCGCTGGTGCCGGAGGCCGCTGTAAGACGATTTGTCATCTGTACCGAGTTTCCCAGATGGGTTAGGCAGCAAGCAGCCTCACGGATAAGATTACAAGACTGGGTGAGCGCTGCTCGAGGTGCTCACAGGTCTCATTTACGCCGTCGCTTGAGCGACGAAGCCATGGGGTAATTGAAACTATGGCTTGCCATAGCAGCGGCGCTGTGAGGATGGGATTCATTGTCCCGCGACATCATGGAGTTTGTTGGCTGGATGCGATGTTCCGAGCTTGGCTTTAGAGAGGAAGGACGTGCCAAGCCTTCAAGGAGCGATACGAATACGGGGAGAAGCCCCATGCCGTGGCGTATGATTGGGCGGTGGTTTCAGTGCAATAACGCCCGTGGCGCATGGAGCAAGCCGAAGAGCATATGGAGTTAAGACATGGCCGAGTCCCGTCGACGGCGACAACCCCGATCGCCGAGAAGAGAGCGAGCGCATTTGGTTTGCAGACCGGAGACGTCATGTAGCTGGAACAGACAAGCGCGACGATCCCAAGAAAATCCAGATGGCAGAAAAGGATAACGCACGCATAGACCGAAGGGGTGGCGAGCATGGGAAGGAAAATGGCACCATGGATATGACGGATGGTTCGACTGGAATCTCAAGAACCCGAGCAGCCCGCCCCTACCCTTTCCATGCGCACGCGCCAAATTTACCTGTGGGGCTCCGTCTTCGGAGAGCACGACACACCGATTTGCCGACATCTCGGAGGGGAAGGAGCTGTGTTGACATTACGGTACACTATCGGTAGGGACCTCGGTAGGTAAGGTAAGTGAGAAGGAGGAAGGAGGAAGGAGGGGAGGGGGAGAGATACGTACCCGCCCATCATCAGTAAGTGGAAGGAAGAGGGAAGGAATTGGAAGCAACTCACTGCAGCCCAACAAGTTTTTTGGAGAGAGGGGTAGGGATGAAGTCACAGGCCAATAAGCGCAGCGAATTGACAGTACGGTAAATCAACGGAGATCAACGGGCAGCACTGACCGAGATTGGCAAATTGGATCGAGGCAAGAGCGCCGCCGCTGCCCTGCCCTGCCTGGCCACACGCGACAGATAAGCTATCTGGTAGTAGTCACCTAGTGTACCTGACGTCGCTCGTGTCGCCCATGCCATGCGACTATGTCACTCATGTCACTCTGTCCTGCTTGACACCTTTTGGCACCGGCAGAGCACGCCACATCACCGCCTCTCAAATGACATCGGTACCTCGGTGCACGTACCCAGGTACATACAAACACAAGGTCCGCTATCTCACGGTTTCCACCCACCCAGGGAACGAGGTGTGTCTGTGACTGGCTGGATGATTCATCCGGCCCCATTCTAGATGTACAGATGAAGTTTAGCGGCGTGTGCAATCAATCGCTTCGCCCCTGGTTTGGTGGTCCCCTTTTTTTTTTTTCCTTTTTTTTTTTTTTTCCCTTTCCCGTCCCTCTCTGGATTTTTCTACATTGTTACCTCAGGTTACTATTTGCGCGCTGCAATTGACTCAGTACCTCCCTCGTTACCATTCGCGCCCACGCACAAGAGCGGCAAAGCACAGCGCTGCACTCCGCTGTATCCTGGCAGCTCCAGCACCAACCAACCAACCTGCCCGTCGGACCGAATAATGCTCGGCTTGGCTCAGCACAAGAGTGACAAGCAGCCTTGACTAATCTGGATGGAGCAACCGAAAGCCAGGGTAGAAAAAATGGCCCTCGTCAGTTTCGCCCCTGACATGACCTGACCTAAACCCGAACGCCGCGAGCGCAACTCCATTGCAACATCTCACGGATTGGAATCCTCCCCCTAAAGACAGGCTTTCACACCTCTTTCAACTACATCGCAACCTCATCCGACTCGACTCGACTCCCACCCACCCCCGTTGCAAGACCGCGAAACCCAAAGAGCGGGAGCGAGAGCGAGAGAGTGTGTGTGTGTGCGAGAGAGAGTGAGAGAGAGAGAGAGAGTGAGAGAGAACTTCCTGCTCGCCCACCATGGACGTCGCTCTCGAAATCCTCGATCCCCTCGTCTTGGACAAGGCCTACGCCTACTTCGTCCCCGCGCCCAGCGCCGCTTCTCCCAACGCGACCGGCGCCGCCTTCGTCTCCTCGTCAGACTGGAACTCGTCCACGACCGCCTTGTCACCCCTCTCGTACGGCTCCGCATGGCCGCGCGACAGCATCCTGCGCCAATGCATCTCCCTCCTCATCATCACCCAGATCGGCGCCTCGATGCTCTACTGGATCTTCAGCGCCCTCTCCTACTACTTTATCTTCGACCGCCGTCTCGAGTACCACCCGCGCTTCCTCAAGAACCAGATCCGCCAGGAAATCATCTCCTCCATGAAGGCTGTCCCAGTCATTAACGTCCTTACTCTGCCCTTCTTCCTCGCCGAGGTCCGTGGCAAGAGCCTGCTCTATTCCCGCGTCGACGAGTACGGCATTCAGTGGATGGCTGTTTCCGCCCTTCTGTTCATAGTTTGGAACGACATTACCATCTACTGGATTCACCGCCTCGAGCACCACCCTTCCGTTTACAAGTACATTCACAAGCCACACCACAAGTGGATTGGTAAGTCCATCACTAGCCCAACATGGTTTAACGTGCTTTTCTCTTTTTCTTCCTTCTTCCTGTCCCCTTCTGCCATGCTATTGCTTCAAGTGACTGACATGCCATGTTTCCCATAGTTCCTACGCCCTGGGCTGCGCTCGCCTTCCATCCCGTTGACGGATTTGTCCAGTCCCTGCCATACCAGTGAGTCAGCCCGCCCTCGAAAAATGTCGCCAGTTGAGTGTCGATTGGGGTCGCCACGCCTGATATCTCACCCGTACTGACATGTCGCCAGCATCTTTGTTTTCCTCTGTCCCGTGCAGAAGTACCTCTACCTATGCCTGTTCGTCCTTGTCCAGATCTGGACCATCCTCATCCACGACGGCGACATGATTTCCGGCCACTGGCTCGAGAAGTACATCAACAGCCCCGCCCACCACACCCTGCACCACATGTACTTCACTGTCAACTACGGCCAGTACTTCACCTGGGCCGATAACTACTTCGACTCCCACCGCGCGCCTCAGCCCGAGCTGGACCCCCTCCACGAAGCCCTCAACGTCATGCGCGAAAAGGGGCTGGTGGATGACAAGGGCAACCCAATCCCGCAGGATACCAAGAAGCATCAGTGAGAAGGGGCGAGATGCGCGATCATTGGATTCTCTTGTTTTTGTCTGAAGAGCGGGCGGGTTATTAGCGTTGGCGGGCTTTGGACGACGAACCATTGACCGAGAAAAAGCATGGCGGCACGGCGAAATGTTGACGTTGAGATGAAATTTTCATTTCACTCGGTGGCTGGGCCAAGAGAGCCTCGGCCTTTCTTCTCATCCACCATAGGAGTTCCCGGTGGACATTTTTCCCCTCTCACAAAAATTCATGGCGAAGGAAGCATAGCATACTACCATAATCGTAATTCATCCGAGAACATACAGGTTATTGACCATCCATTTTACGAGGTGCATCTGCATCATCAAGCAAAGTGAAATGCGTAGTAATGGCGGTCTCACGTGAGGTTGCACGCGCCTAACCGCATATGATCGCAAGAGCAACTCAAAAGTGCTGCAAAGTAAAACCAATCTGCGTAACTTTTTGTCTTTTCGAACCCGTCTCACTCACGGTCTCAATGAGATGAGAGTGGCCTCAGCGCCTCCCTTTCGCCTCATCTCACACACGCCCGCAGTGACGCCCCCTCCAGTGGCCAATTGATTTTTTTGCCTTTCTCGATTCTTTGGATGCCACCCAAAGCCAAGGTTCAGCACACTTTAGGCTGTCGTTCAAAGTCAGCTACCCCCCCTATTGATTGATTAGCCATCGGTAGGCTTTATTTACCCTTTACCGTTTCCCCCCCCCGTCATTCCGAGACCTCACTCTCCGGCGCCAGCTCGACCGGGACGCCGGGACGCAGCGCACCGGGGTCGCCCCCCCCCCCCCCTTTTCTGGCGCTCGCTCGCCTCCGCCACCGAACATGGACGATCGCTCTCGGTTCTCGGCGACGGGTCATGCAGCAGCGTAACGGCGAGGGGGACGGAAGAACCCCTCCTCCCCCCTCCCCGCCATTCCTTTCGTGGAAAGTGTATGCCGTCTGCGATCTTATCTTCTTGCCGATAATCTACCCCGCAGGAAACCGACCACCCGAATCGAGGCAGGCGGTGGAGTCGGCCGTCGTCGTCGAACACGGATGACGTCTCCGGGGTGCCGCTGCTCCTCGCATAGGCACTATTCAATATAGAGGAAGCGAAGACTCCCGTCCTGGGGAACTACGAGACTCGTTCATATACATCCCGCCGATTGCTCAATCGAGACCGAGTGGCTCTTTTTATCTCATATTGCAACCGCGCCTTATACCTCCCCCCAGAGAACATGCCGATTCGTGTGACGGACCTCACGGAGGCGGATATCCCAGGGGCCGTGAAAGCCGTACAGTACGTAGCGCACCTTTACCATCGACAACGTTGCAGCCGGCTCGTATTCTTACAAAAAACGAAATGCGGTCAAAAGGCAGGCTTTCAGTGGAGACCCGTACAACGTCTGGGTCTACGACCAGTCCAAGGTGAGTGTTCTTTTTTTATCTTATTTTTGTGCCGTCGGCGGCTGTCCCGTGCGGTCGAACACATGACCCACGACAACCAACCGCTGAATATCTGGCCGGAGTGCTCGAAAGGGTCCGAGGGGAAGGGGAAAACATCTCGCTGAAACATCGCCACCCGTCATCCAGTTCAGTTCCGAAAGGAATTATGCCTCGCTCGCGCTCCGCATGCGCTGGGGCATGCGCAACGGCATCTTCCACGTCGCCAAGGAGGAGGGAAGCGACGAGGTGCTGGGCGTGGCCATGTGGCTGCCGCCTAAGCCCGCGGGGGCGCCGCCGACGTGGACCGACTGGCTCGAGGGCTGGCGTCTGTGGCTCGGCCAGGTCAACTACAACCTGTGGTACGGCCGGGGAGGGTTGAACGTCAGGGTACGTCCGTCACGCCCCGTCCCTCCCCTCGTCGATATCGTCCCCTTCCAATACCCCTGACGAAGGGGGGAGCTGACGAGTCCTCCCTGAATAAGAGATACTACATCTGGAAAGATGCGCAGGCGAAAGCCCAGCGGGACCTCTGGACCGACCCGCGGGGCTACTACTTCCTTAACATCATGGTCGTCCTGCCCGATGCGCAGGGGAAGGGCGTGGGGACCGCGATGATGAAGGCCGTGACGGGCCGGGCCGACGCCGAAGGGGTGAAGTGCTACCTCGAGTCCAGCAGGGATGTGCCCAATACGGCCATCTACGGGCGGTGGGGGTTCGTCGTCCAGAGGGACATGGTCTGTGACGACGCTGGCGACGCGATCCGGCTGTTCAGCATGATCCGGGAGCCCGGCGCCGCGCCCGGGGATGGGAGGGGGCGGTCGTGAAGAAAAAAAAATGCAAGGCTGTTGCGCAACAACCAGCCCATGATGATGTGTGAGGGGCGAGTTCGAAGGAGACAATAAGAGTATCTAGCCAACGGTATGATATATACCAGATACTAGACCAATTCCGTCCGCTCATATTCAAACGTCAATATCACTGGGTCTGTTACCGATGGTGGCCGGTTTGCAACGTGTACCAGTCTTGCCCTGGGCCCAGTCGCAGTCACCCTCACTTACGTGACAGATGCCAAAACCACCATCACAACCAGAGACATAAAGTTGCCTCCATGGCCCCAGATTACTCAAGGTTGCCCTCCGAAGTGACCTTCCACGTGCGGTGGGTTCTTAACCGGTTCTGGAGACGACAATGATGGGGATCTTCCTATTGTGACCCCGACCCAGACTACAACATCCCCCTTACCCATATACACTGACGAATTCCGTGAGTCAACCCGCCTTCAACTCCTACGACTAATAATTAACTTGAATTTTTTCTACTAGCGCCTGCCGACATTGTGCCCATCACCGAGCCTCTCGACAATCAGTGCTCTGGAGGACATTGCACTGGAAACACCGAGGACAATTCCATCGTAGTCAAATGTGATGAGTTATGGTTCCATAATGTCAGCCGGTGCATGGTCGAAATCGCCGCGAAATTGTACATACTGACGAAAACATGGCTAGTTTTGCATCAACACTGAGAGATTTGAAGGTATATGGCTGGAAACTCATCCTTTCACCAAGCATCATCGGGCCGTACGATTAGCCCCCCACTCCCACCTCGTCCGGTGTTTCTGTTTCCTAACTCCAGAGCAGGCTTCCGCCTCCGGTAAACTTTGGCTTCGATGACTGGGACATCGTCGGCCCGCCCCCGATCCTGCCTCCCTGGTTACTACTGTGTACCGAGGCCGACAGGGAGCCCCTCGGGTTTTGGAGATCCCGTCAACAGGCCCGTGACCACCTCAACGACGATAGCCAAACCAGCGACAACAGCGCCGCCTGCCACTCCCGCGGCCACGAAAGAGCCCGAGCCCGAACCGCCTGTGGTTCCCTCTGCTGACTGCTACTACTGGCGGGTGAAAGCACGACGCATGGTCTACTCTTCCTTTCCCGCTGATTGGTCTCGGTAGGGATAGAATCTTGCTCTACACCTTTGAGATTTATAACATGGTCGGCTGGGCCAACGACGGCGGCGACAAGCTCCGACACGAGAGGCCTAGTGTTCGCGGCAATGTTCGCACTAGTTCACGCATTCATTTGCTGAAAGTAGTCTGAATCTAAGGCATGCCATGGTAACATTGCTCGGTTGGTGTAACGGACGGGACACCATTTTTACCATCTTTCCAAGAGTTACTGCCTAGTTCACTTGTAGCTGAGTGGAAAAAAGAACCATACATAAGCAGCGTCAAAACAAAAGCACAGTTCTTGATATGCCTCTAGTCCCAGTCGGGAGGCGATTTCGGCCAAATTGCCCAGTCCACCACATCCTCCCACCTCAATGTTTCGTCGTAGTCGTCCCTGAATTCATAGTCCCAGTTGGGAGGCGATTTCGGCCAAATATTTTCCCAGTTCACTACATCCTCCCACCTCAAGCTGCCTTGGGGAAGCCTTGCAGGTAGTCTGCTTCTAGGTCGATGGCGCGTCTGCTTGCTGCCCCGGATTTTTTTCTTGAAGAAAGCCTTTCTCGCTGCGTTAGCCCAGTGTCTCAGCTTGTCTGGCTCTCGGGCACATAGCAGCACCACCTCTCTCGTTGCAAGAGCATCTTCCAAAGCATCGTGAACTCCACACCCACCCGTTTGGGAGGGTTTGCGAATCTGGATTCCTAGGAGCTCGTCGCAGAGCGTCATCAGGCCCCATCTCTTTCGAATCTTCAAATCCTTCCCCAGCACGGCTTCGGCAGTAACGATAGCCGAGTCGATGATTCTCGAGTGAGAAGCGTGCAATACCTTCAAGTCGTTGTAGACAGATTGTCCGATGAGAATTGTCTCTCTATCAGCGAATCGCCAAAGCTCAGCACGAGCGGCTTCCCAGCCATGCAGGACCTTGTTTTCTGCAACGGCCTCCTGCATACTAACAGCGCTTATACCGGTGATATCCTCACGCCAGTCTATAATAGGCCTTGAGGGGTTGACAAGACAGCTCTGCAATATCTTGCCTGACAGAAAGTCGATCATTGTTATCTGAATCAGCTCATTCTCTCCCTTGAAAGTGCCGCCCATCTCACAGTCTAGCACGATGGCCGCAGTCTTAGGAGCTGACGGGTTTGTGTCGGGACATGGGAGATCGGTTCTGGATTTTCGGTCGTGGTCATTCTGGATTCCAGTGCCGGTTGGCAGGCTGTACCCTTCTTTCCGGAGGCGCTCCTCTGAATGGCAAAGTTCTGAGAGTCGAAATCTGATGACATTTAGTTCGGCAGCGGAAAGGATTGTGTACGCGATATTTCGGTAAGTGAGAGACGGCGTTGCCGCGGACGAAGGCGGCTCACTGGCTATGGTCATTTTCTGGGTAGCCTTGGGAGGGTGTTTCATCTGAGCATGTTGATTCTTTGCAATTTCTGTACGAAAACCCTTCTGACAATGAGCGCATTCGTGCTCTTTGGATAGTGTAATGGGCGACATGTTGGTGCGAGGCGCTTCTGGCTAAGGATCATGAAGGTGAGCGCAAGAGCAGGAACTTTCGGACTGTTGCGTCGCACTTGGCATGAAATGGCGCTGTGGTTACATTTATTTAGGCGATTTTCGTTTTCTGCCGCCCATTACGATATCCAGCGCAAATCCGCGGGAAGGGAGAGTTAGCATCAACAACCTTATCAGAAGCGCTACAATCGAACTACCAATCAGGCTGCTTTCGCCACGCAATCGTTCCAGCAGGGGGACAGTAGGACGAACCATAATGGGAAACTGTGATAAGGGAAAACTGACTATGTATTGGTTTAGCAGGCAAGGAAAGTTAGCATCAAAAACCTCGTCAGAAGCGCTACTATCGAACTACCAATCAGGCTGCTTTCGCCACGCAATCATCCCAGCAGGAAGACAACAGGACATATCATAACGGCGAACTGTGATGATGGCATACCAGCTATCGGTCGCGTGTGATAGATTCGGTTTCAAGGAATCTCCGTTCTACTGACCAGGGCTTCAGCTCAACAGGTTCAATCTCTGCCTGGGCATAAGGTGGTTTCATAGGGGGACAGACACTGTGGTAGTAGCGAAAGAGCCAGGATGAGACTGCAATATATCTGACTGATGAAGGCTTAGCAGACACCTCTTTCCTGGCTGACATAGCAAGATTAGTCCACCTCATTTGTAACTCTTGCATTTTAGAGGGCCTCTGGCGCCAGCATCTCGGGGTATAAGCCTACGATGAGCAGCCCCAGTTCTGTATGATCGTGGCACGTTTAACTAGGACTAGACCCTTTCCAGCCTTTTGATCGATCTAAACGCCGACGTTGACCCCCTTCCTTACCAGAAGACAAGCGCACTTTTCCACCCGGGCAACTGACAACGGCAACGGAGGGGAAGTCTATAAAGTGGCTCGTTAACCAGCCATAGGCTATTTGGGTTATCATTGCCGCTGGTACATTTGTGGTATTGTTATCTGGAGTCACCGTGGAGCTTGACTTTTACAACATCAGTGACTTGCAGAAGCAGAGTTAGGAGTGTCAGACCCCTGGAAGTCTCCCTGGCTCGGTCCAAAATATTGGCCCTCGGAAACAATACTCGACTTGGCAAATCTTGACTGTTACCGATTCAGCGACATCTTTCAACAGGAACAAGTTTCACGCCGGAAGAGACGTTTGAGAGAATCTGAATCTCGATGTAGTGCAAGTGTCGTCAATTTATTAAGGTACGATCTATCGATATCCAAGCTGAGCCCCGACGGTCACTTGGTCTTAAAATTACATGAAAGGATTGAGATGTCGAAGATCAAACAAACTTCATCGTAGAAGCTACTGAAACTATGAGCTCACACATCAAAGCAACTTTTGCATCGCCGACAGAGAAACAGCCAACGACAACTACTTGGCTGCCGTAACAGCAAACGGGTTCGCTGTGAACGTCCCGTTGGGGTCAGCCTTGGCCCTCGCCCTGCCGATTCTCTTGTACTTCTCTTCATCCTCGTAGTACCACTGCCAAACCTTCTTGTCGCCGAGGTTCCAGTCGCCGTAAGAGCCCCACAGAAGGCGCTTATCTTGCTTGCTGAACGGGCTGGTGGGTCCATTCATGAGAGAGTCGTTCTTAGCCTGCCAATCCTGGGCGATCTCCCTCGACTCGTCGTCGTCCTGATGGAAGCAATCGAGTACTTGGACGACGGTGCTGTCTCTCCAGCTGTACGAGGTGCCATTGTCCTTGTTGAGGTTGAACATGGAATGATCTCCCCCGAAGCACTGGATCTGTACTGCAAGCTTGCACCTCTGATACAGCTCAAACTCCTTGTCGCCTTTGTGGCCCTCAATTGCCGACTTTGGGTTGTAGATAAGGTCGATGCGATCAACTGCTGCCTGAACCCAGTTGTCTTTGACGAGAGTTCTCGAGCTAGTTGCGTACGCCCGCTTTTCATAGGGGAGTTCGAACTCGCGTTCCTTTGGAAAGATCCATTGACCAGTCATGTCGGCCATCTCCATGTCAAGCCTCTTGTATTGAAGCGCGATTCCTTTGAGGTTTCTGAACTTGCTGAACCAGGCATCAACGCTGTCGTCGTATCTGTCCGTCTTGCTGGTTGGGCACCATTGAGCATAAAGGATGATAGCAGCCGGAAATTTACCCTCGAGGAAGTTTGCGATATCTTCTCCAATCTGGGCGTTGATCAACTGCTGCATCTTGCTCCATTCTTTGCCGTCCTGTAGCTCTTTGAACATCGTCGCAATGGGGAAGTCTTGGCTAAGAACGCTGATACAGAGATCGAAGCCACGCGGTACGGAAGGGTCGTCAGCCATCTCAGCGACAGCGTTGAGAAGTGTACTGAGCAACTCCTTGTTGTACAGCCAAAGGGCTTTGATGCCCTGTGGGTTCCTGGAGCCATTGCTGCCAGGGGCGTCGGTGATGTAGCTCTGGGACTTGTAGACCTCAATGATGTAGTGGGTGATGATGCCGAAGTTGCCAGGACTGCCGCCGAGGATGGCCCAGAAGAGCTCCGGGTCGCTTGCCTTGCTGATGTCTCGAATGTCGCCATCGTGACAGACCATGGTAATAGTTCTGATGTGGTCGCCGAAGAGTCCAAA